>NC_134691.1:14572777-14666509 GCF_050947455.1 Rhinoderma darwinii | reverse complement strand
ACATTGGTGTAGTGGGTCCAGTGTAGTGACTGGCATTGGTGCAGTGGTTGGTCAGACAGATGAGCTGTTAGGGCACGTTTAGTCATGGTGGAGTTTCACTGTGGACCGGCCGCAGTGGAAATCATTCAGCAGCCTTTTTTTCCTTTGATTTCTATAGCTGTTTAGGAAAACTTAGTTCAGACGTTGCGGGAAATAACTGCGGACCATAGGCTGCGGTGCGGAATATACGCTCTTCAGCATGCGCCGTCTGTTGCGAAGAAGCAGCGGATTTTCACTGCGAATTTCAGCCTTTTCAATGCAAAGGCTGAAAATCTGCGGCAAATCCGCTGTGATATCCGCCACGTCTGAATTAACTGTGAAATATGCAAATTTTGCTGCAGATTCGTTGCCTAATTGCCGCAGCAGAAAATTTCTGCCACGTCTGAACGTGCCCTAATACTGTGCGGTGTAAGGAATGAAGGCGAGGCACGGCTCGGCGGAGCACTGTCGTCCCGTTTAGTGGGATGTCGAGAGTCAGACTCCCCCCTCCGATCAGATATTAATGGGCCTATCCTGAGGATACGCCATCAATTTTATGTCACCGGGACATCCCATATAAAGGACATGATGATACGGTCTTCATTCTTACGTTTCTTTTCTGCATACGGCGTTCTACTAAAAACGTGGCCTGCCCTAATTTGTTAGGGCCTCATGCACACGACCGTAGCCGTGTGCACGGCCGTGATTTTTCGGGTCGGGCCGGCTGCGGACTGTCAGCCGCAGGCCGCCCGCAAATCGTGGGACATGCACATGGCCGCGGCCATTTTTTCAATGACCCCGGACCTCAGAACCGGGCCGTAATAAGACATGCCCGTTCTTTCTGCGGTCCGGGCTCCCGGGCCATGCACGGACCGCAAAAACTACGGTCGTGTGCACGGCCCCATAGAAAAGAATGGGGCCGCAATTCTCCCGTGGATTTTCGGGGGAATTGCGGCCGCAAAAACACGGTCGTGTGCATGGGGCCTTACTGTATAGTACTGTAAGGTTAATCTTTGTCTTGTTTCCCCAGAGAGCAGCGTCTTACATTACATGCCGGGAGACGTTTCTCTGTGCTGAGCGTCGCTGCGCTGATCGCTGCTCTGTCTGACATCGCCAGCCTTGTCGTTTTTCATATCTTGTCAGCTTTTTTATCTATTTTACGCTTGCGGTTATTGTCACACAAAGCTGTAAATTCATTATTTTCCCTTTTTCTTCATTATGAATACCCCTAACCGTTATAGGATGGCGGGGGAGGGAGCAATACATAACTTTGTAGTTCACCCTAAATAACCATCACCAGTACAGGTCACTTTACTGCACATCAAGGCACGGCTAAAGGGGCCGATGATGGGGCAAACATGGGCTGTATGAAAGCTCACGTGTAAACAGGGCAGAAATCACCCGAAGAACCAGCAAATGCTCGATCATCCGCTGATCACATGGTTTATGCCGCCATTAAAATGTTTGTTTCTCTGCAGCACATCTCCCCGTGTAAACGGGACGTGCTGCCAACAAGATGTATGGGGACGTATGATCGTATTATTAATTGTTTGTTGACCTACTCCCGATCATTGAGCAAATCAACGCAGATCCATATGCTGTTATTGTCAATTGGCGCTCGTTATTGGGCAGAAAATCTGACAGTGTACAAGTAGCCTACGGTAAGGGCATGTTCACACGGAGGAATTTTTGCGGCGGATTTCCCCCACAAAATTCTACCTCCCATTCATTTTTAATGGGGAGTCGGACTCTTCTTTTTCCCCCTAGCTGATTATTTCATCTAGTGGGAAAAATAAGTGTCCTGCTCGATCTTCAGGCGGCCCAAACCTCCTATTGATGTCTATGGGAGGAAGGAATAGTTCCGCGGCGGGAGCCGCCACGTATATCCCACATATAATTATTATGACGCTAATAAGATTTAAGGAGGTATTACGCTTCTGGCTAATTGAATTGAATCTCCTGGAAATTAACAATGAATGTAGCTGGCGAAGCCTGTCCCGAACCCCCAGATCTGCGATCGAGCAGCGAGGAGGACATTGAATGGATTGAAGGTCGAGCATCCGCGTTGCCGCTCCATTCAAAGTCTGAGGACTGACGGAAACTGCGCTCGGCTGTTTCCGTCATTGTCATAGACCGTGAAAGGAGCGGCAGGCGCATGCTCGACCGCCGCTTTATTCAACCTCCTCATTGTGATCGAGCAGTGAGGAGGATCTGGGGGTTCGGGACGACCCTTCTGATGATCGGTGGGGTTCCCAGCAGTGGGGTCACCAACGATCAGAAAATGATCACCTATCCTGTGGATAGGTGATCATTTATCATTTTGGGAATATCCTTTTAAATAACCAAGAGTTTCCACATGGACAATGAAAACATTATCGTAATTTGTTCCATGAGAAAAAATATATTCCATAAGCGGTGCAATCGTCTCCCTTGCAACCCGGCCCACCACTCCTGAGGGGCCCATAGACACCAGTGACTTATAGGAGAATTCTTTGATAATACACAGCAGTGCAATGTAATTGTGGTATAAAGATCTATGATCTATTTGCATACGGCGCTGGCATTAAGTTCCATGAATCCCTGTGTGGTCCCTACTGTTAGCGCCCCCTATGGTGTTCGGTCATAAGTAATCTTACCATACAGGGACTTATTATAAGAGTATGGTGCCCAAATGACACTGCAATACATGGGACAAAAAGTTCCCTAAGTAAAAATACCAACATACAGTGCTCACATACCAACATATAGTGACCAAATAAAGTAATATAATAATGCCATACAATTAAAATTCACATCAGTGGTGGTCACAAGCCGTGGGTGCCAGGCCATCTGTGGCGCCCCCTACTGCAGCGGATGATCCCATAATGGATACAGATCTGATTAATATGATTATAATCTTTGTTCTGCTTTCTTTTTCGCTTCAGTGAAGACAAAAAGAAAGTAAAACCTCCGAGGACGCTGATCACACGGGACGGACGCGCTCTGAATGTTAACGAGCCCAAGTAAGTGACTAACGAAACACACGGAGTGAATGAAGTTTGTGGCGAGCTTTTAATAACCGCCTGTTGTGCTCAGAGGACGGTTTCACCACCTTCCTTATAAAAACACATTTGACAGATCTTTAAAAAATGTGCCGCGCCTCGTGCCCCGCTGAGTTTCCCCGTTAATTATAGCCGTGTCCAGGAACCAGGCAACCGGGAAATTATCATTTATTGTAAACACTGATGTGAGAAATGAGAATCTGACGCTTCATATTAACTTACATTTCCATGCAAACAGAAAAGAACATTTGGCAGATTCATATGTTACAAGTCACAGCGGGTATACAGCACTAATTATAGGACATTGTTTATTTATTACATGGCTAATCCCACTCTCATAGCGTTCTCCAATATCATCAAAATGGCCCAATTTAGTTACTCATTACCAACCGTAATGATTGGGTAATCTTGTACTACCGGGTTTAGATTCATACTGTCCATAGGAGGCAGTATTATAGTAGTTATATTCTTGTATATAGGGGGCAGTATTATAGTAGTTATATTCTTGTATATAGGAGCAGTATTATAGTAGTTATATTCTTGTATATAGGGGCAGTATTATAGTAGTAATATTCTTGTATATAGGGTGCAGTATTATAGTAGTTATATTCTTGTATATAGGAGCAGTATTATAGTAGTTATATTCTTGTATTATAGGGAGCAGTATTATAGTAGTTATATTCTTGTATATAGGGGGCAGTATTATAGTAGCTATATTCTTGTATATAGGGGCAGTATTATAGCAGTTATATTCTTGTATATAGGAGCAGTATTATAGTAGTTATATTCTTGTATATAGGAGGCAGTATTATAGTAGTTATATTCTTGTATATAGGGGGCAGTATTATAGTAGTTATATTCTTGTATATTGGAGCAGTATTTTAGTGGTTATATTCTTGTATATAGGAGCAGTATTAAGTAGTTATATTCTTGTATATAGGAGCAGTATTATAGTAGTTATAGTCTTGCACATAGGGGGCAGTATTATAGTAGTTATATTCTTGCACATAGGGGCAGTATTATAGTAGTTTATATTCTTGTATATAGGGGCAGTATTATAGTAGTTATATTCTTGTATATAGAAGCAGTGTTATAGTAGTTATATTCTTGTATATAGGAGCAGTATTATAGTAGCTATATTCTTGTATATAGGGGCAGTATTATAGTAGTTATATTCTTGTATATAGGGTTAGTAGTATAGCAGTTATATTCTTGTATATAGGCAGCAGTATTATAGTAGTTATATTCTTGTATATAGGAGTAGTATTATAGTAGTTATATTCTTGTATATAGGGAGCAGTGTTATAGTAGTTATATTCTTGTATATAGGAGCAGTATTATAGTAGTTATATTCTTGTATATAGGGGGCAGTATTATAGTAGCTATATTCTTGTATATAGGGGGCAGTATTATAGTAGCTGTATTCTTATATATAGGGGGCAGTATTATAGTAGTTATATTCTTGTATATAGCAGACAGTATTATAGTAATTATATTCTTGTATATAGGGTTAGTAGTATAGCAGTTATATTCTTGTAGATAGGCGGCAGTATTATAGTAGTTATATTCTTGTATATAGGGGACAGTATTATAGTAGTTATATTCTTGTACATAGGGGCAGTGTTATAGTAGTTATATTCTTTTATATAGGAGCAGTATTATAGTAGTTATATTCTTGTCTATAGGGTGCAGTATTATAATAGTTATATTCTTGTATATAGGAGCAGTATTATAGTAGTTATATTCTTGTATATAGGGGGCAGTATTATAGTAGTTATATTCTTGTATATAGGAGCAGGATTATAGTAGTTATATTCTTGTATATAGGGGGCAGTATTATAGTAGTTATATTCTTGTATATAGGAGCAGTATTATAGTAGTTATATTCTTGTATATAGGGGGCAGTATTTATAGTAGTTATATTCTTGTATATAGGAGCAGTATTATAGTAGTTATATTCTTGTATATAGGAGCAGTAGTATTATAGTAGTTATATTCTTGTATATAGGGGGCAGTATTATAGTAGTTATATTCTTGTATATAGGAGCAGTAGTATAGCAGTTATATTCATGTATATAGGAGCAGTATTATAGTGGTTATATTCTTGTATATAGGAGGCAGTATTATGGTAGTTATATTCTTGTATATAGGGGACAGTATTCTAGTAGTTATATTCTTGTACATAGGGGCAGTATTATAGTAGTTATATTCTTGTACATAGGGGTAGTATTATAGTAGTTATATTGTATATAGGAGGCAGTATTATAGTAGTTATATTCTTGTATATATGAGCAGTATTATAGTAGTTATATTCTTGTATACAGGGGGCAGTATTATAGTAGTTACATTCTTGTATATAGGGGCAGTAGTATAGTAGTTATATTTTTTGTATATAGGGGGCAGTATTATAGTAGTTATATTCTTGTATATAGGGGGCAGTATTATAGTAGTTATATTCTTGTATATAGGAGCAGTATTATAGTAGTTATATTCTTGTATATAGGGAGCAGTATTATAGTAGTTATATTCCTGTATATAGGGAGCAGTATTATAGTAGTTATATTCTTGTATATAGGAGCAGTATTATAGTAGTTATATTCTTGTATATAGGGGCAGTATTATAGTAGTTATATTCTTGTATATAGGGGAGCAGTGTTTATAGTAGTTATATTCTTGTATATAGGAGCAGTATTATAGTAGTTTATATTCTTGTACATAGGGGCAGTATTATAGTAGTTTATATTCTTGTACATAGGGGCAGTGTTATAGTAGTATATTCTTTTATATAGGGAGCAGTATTATAGTAGTTATATTCTTGTACATAGGGGCAGTATTATAGTAGTTATATTCTTGTCTATAGAGGGCAGTATTATAATAGTTATATTCTTGTATATAGGGGCAGTATTATAGTAGTTATATTCCTGTATATAGGAGCAGTATTATAGTAGTTATATTCTTGTATATAGGGGGGCAGTATTATAGTAGTTATATTCTTGTATATAGGAGCAGTATTATAGTAGTTATATTCTTGTATATAGGAGCAGTATTATAGTAGTTATATTTCTTGTACATAGGGGCCAGTATTATAGTAGTTATATTCTTGTACATAGGGGCAGTATTATAGTTGTTATATTCTTTTATATAGGAGGCAGGATTATAGTAGTTATATTCTTGTATATAGGGGGCAGTATTATAGTAGTTATATTCTTGTATATAGGGGGCAGTATTATAGTAGTTATATTCTTGTATATAGGAGCAGTATTATAGTAGTTATATTCTTGTATATAGGGGGCAGTAT
This sequence comes from Rhinoderma darwinii, assembly GCF_050947455.1. NCBI lineage: Eukaryota > Metazoa > Chordata > Amphibia > Anura > Rhinodermatidae > Rhinoderma > Rhinoderma darwinii. The sequence continues at coordinate 14,660,152 of NC_134691.1, read as the reverse complement.
TATAGTAGTTATATTCTTGTATATAGGAGCAGTATTATAGTAGTTATATTCTTGTATATAGGAGCAGTAGTATTATAGTAGTTATATTCTTGTATATAGGGGGCAGTATTATAGTAGTTATATTCTTGTATATAGGAGCAGTAGTATAGCAGTTATATTCATGTATATAGGAGCAGTATTATAGTAGTTATATTCTTGTATATAGGGGGCAGTATTATAGTAGTTATATTCTTGTATATAGGAGGCAGTATTATAGTAGTTATATTCTTGTATATAGGGGCAGTATTATAGTGGTTATATTCTTGTATATAGGAGGCAGTATTATGGTAGTTATATTCTTGTATATAGGGGACAGTATTCTAGTAGTTATATTCTTGTACATAGGGGCAGTATTATAGTAGTTATATTCTTGTACATAGGGGTAGTATTATAGTAGTTATATTGTATATAGGAGGCAGTATTATAGTAGTTATATTCTTGTATATAGGAGCAGTATTATAGTAGTTATATTCTTGTATATAGGAGCTGTATTATAGTAGTTATATTCTTGTATATAGGGGCAGTATTATAGTAGTTATATTCCTCAAAGTATTCAAAACAGCATTTAGAAAATGTCTTAACCCTTTACACATGTCACAGGAATTAAAGCAAAGTAGAGGTGAAATTTACAAATTTCATATTTTTTTGCAGAAATAAATTTTTAGTACAATTTTTTTTATAACACAGAAGGTTTTACCAGAGAAATGCAACTCAATATTTGTTGCCCAGTTTCTGCAGTTTTAGGAAATATCCCACATGTGGCCGTAGCGTGCTACTGGACTGAAGCACCGGCCTCAGAAGCAAAGGAGCACCTAGTGGATTTTGGGGCCTTATTTTTGTTAGAATATATTTTAGGCACCATGTCAGGTTCGAAGGGCTCTTGCGGTGCCAAAACAGTCAAAATCCCCCAAAAGTGACCCCATCTGGGAAACTACACACCTCAAGGAAATTATCTAGGGGTACAGTGAGCATTTTGACCTCACAGGTTTTTTACAGAAATTATTGGAAGTAGGCCGTGAAAATTAAAATCAACATTTCTTCAAAGAAAATGTAGGTTTAGCGATTTTTTTTTCTCATTTCCACAAGGACTAAAGGAGAAAAAGCACCGTAAAATTTGTAAAGCAATTTCTCCCGAGTAAAGCAATACCCCACATGTGGTAATAAACGGTTGTTTGGAGACACGGCAGGGCTGAGAAGGGAAAGAGCGCTATTTGGCTTTTGGAGCACATTTTGTTTTCCTGCACCAAGCCAGGTTTTCAGAGGCTCATAGGTGTCAGAATGGTGGAAACCCCCACAAATGACCCCATTTAGAAAACTAGACCCCTTAAGGTATTTACCTAAGGGTATAGTAAGTATTTTGACCCCACAGTTTTTTGCTAAATTTAATACATAGCAGGTGAAAAAAAAAATAATTTCACTTTTTTTCATAAAAGTATCAGTTTGAAGACCAATTTCTTTGTAAAGCGACCATGAGAATGAAGAAACACACCACAAAATCTATCACCCTGTTTCTCCTGTTTTCAAAAATACCAACATTGTGGCCCTAATGCGCTGCCTGGACACACGGTAGGACCCAAAAGGAAGGGAGCACCCGGAGGCTTTCAGGACTCCTATTTTGCTTGAAAATGTTTTAGGCCCCACTGTACATTTGGAGAGGCTTTGAGCTGCCAGAACGATAGAAACTCCCCATAAACGTCCCCATTTAGAAAACTAGACCCCATAACGTAATTATTTAGGTGTATAGTAAGTGTTTTGACCCCACAGTTCTTTGCTAAATTTAATGCATATCAGGTGAAAAAAATAATAATTTCACTTTTTTCATAAAAGTATTAGTTTGAAGACCGATTTCTTTGTAAAGCGAACATGAAAATGAAGAAACACACCCCAAAATCTATCACCCTCTTTCTCCTGTTTTCAAAAATACCCACATTGTGGCCCTAATGCGCTGCCTGGACACACGGCAGGACCCAAAAGGAAGGGAGCACCCGGAGGCTTTCAGGACTCATATTTTGCTTGAAAATGTTTTAGACCCCACTGTACATTTGGAGAGGCTTTGAGCTGCCAGAACGATAGAAACTCCCCATAAACGACCCCATTTAGAAAACTAGACCCCATAAGGTATTTATTTAGGGGTATAGTAATTATTTTGACCCCACAGTTCTTTGCTAAATTTAATGCATATCAGGTGAAAAAAATAATAATTTCACTTTTTTCATAAAAGTATTTGTTTGAAGACCGATTTCTTTGTAATGCGACCATGAAAATGAAGAAACACACCCCAAAATCTATCACCCTCTTTCTCCTGTTTTCAAAAATACCCACATTGTGGCCCTAATGCGTTGTTTGGACACACGGCAGGGCCCCAAAGGAAGGGAACACCCGGAGGCTTTCAGGACTCATATTTTGCTTGAAAATGTTTTAGGCCCCAATGTACATTTGGAGAAGCTTTGAGCTGCCAGAATGATAGAAACTCCCCATAAACGACCCCATTTCGAAAACTAGACCCCTTAAGGTATTTATCTAGGGGTATAGTTAGCATTTTGACCACACAGGTTTTTCGCTAAATATATTGAAATTAGTCTGTAAAAATTAAAATGTACTTTTTTTCTGAAACAACATAGAAATTTTTATTATTTACAAGGAATAACGAAGAAAATGCACCCCAACATTTGTAAAGCAATGTCTCACGATTATGACAATACCCCATATGTGGTAATAAACTGCTGTTTGGACCCACAGCAGGGCTCAGAAGGGAAGGAGCGCCATTTGGATTTATGATTTTGCTGGAATGGTTTTCGGTGCCATGTCGCATTTGCAATGCACTGGAGGGACCAAAACAGTGGAAACCCACCAAAAGTGACCCCATTTTGGAAAAACCTTCAAGGAATTTTTCTAGGGGTATAGTGAGCATTTACACCCCACGGGTCTTTTGCAGAGTTTATTGGAATTAGGGTGCGAAAATTAATATCAACATTTTTTCCACTAAAATGTTGCATTTTCTCATTTTCACAAGGGATAAAGGAGGAAAAAAACAACCATTTTTATAAAGCAATTTCTCCCGAGTACGGAAATACCCAACATGTTGTCATACGTTTTTTCATTAGAAATGAATTAACCCTTTCAGGACTGATCCATTTTTTGCTTTCATATTTTAGATTTTCACTCCCCGCTTTCCAAGAGCCATAACTTTTTTATTTTTCCATCAATAGAGTGGTGTGAGGGCTTATTTCTTGCGGGAGGAGCTGCAGTTTTTATTGGTAACATTTTTTGGTACTTAAAAAGTGATTCAAAAGTTGTATTACATTTTTTTTTTTAGAGCGAAGGTGACAAAAAAAAAAAAATAGCGATTTTGGCGGTTTCAATTATTACATTTTTTTATGGTGTTCACTGTACAAATTAAATATTGGTATATTGTAATAGTTCGGACTTTTACGGACGTAGCGATACCAATTTTGTTCATTTTTTTACATTACTTTAGAAGAAAAATGCGAAAAGGTGTTTTGTTTTTTTAACTTAAAAAAATAAATTCTCACTACTAATAACTATAATTCTTCTACACATTTTATTAATCAATCCCCTTAGGGGACTTGATCCAGCGATCATTGGATCACTGGTACAATATACTGCAATACTAATGTATTGCAGTATATTGTTATTCTTACAGGCTTCTGTAACAGAGCGATCGCTGTACCTGTCCGTTAGTCCCGGGTGTCAGCTGTAATACACAGCCGACACCCGCAGCGTATGGAGCGGGCTCAGCACGTGAGTCGGCTCCATACATCAACCGCCGCATCATGACGGGCAATTAAGTCATAGTGCGCAAAGGGGTTAATGCGCAGCGGATGGTTCAAAGTGAAAATTGCAATTTTCCACTGATACGCCATTTTAGTGCATAATATGTTGTGCCCAGTTTGTGCCACAGAAGACAAATACATCATAAAACGTTAAGCGGGTTCTCTCGGGTATGGCGACGCCATATGTGTGGGCGCAAACTGCTGCTTGGGCACACTGTAGGGATCAGAAGGGACGCCATTTTGCTTTTGGAGCGCAGATTTTGCTTGGTAGGTTTCTGTTTTGGGTTTCGCTGGTATTTCAGTTTATAATGTGGGGGGCATATGTATGTAATCTGTGCGGAGTACATCAGGGCATAATAAGAGGGTATAATAATGGGGTAAATAAATAATAATCCGCAGATATGTGGCCGGTGTCACAATGATAAATGGCGCCCAATCTTACCCGCTTTTGGAACACTCTGCACATTTTGCATCGCCATATTCTGAGAGCCAGAACTTTTTTATTTTTTCACCACCGGAGCCCTGTGAAGGCTTATTTGTTGCGGGACAATCTGTAGTTTTCATTGGTACCATTTTGGGGTACATGCGATTTTTTTTTTATCACTTTTTATTCAATTTTTTTGCAATCCTGAGCAAAAAACAGGAATTCTGACACCGTTTTTTAGGTTTTCTTTTTGCGGCGCTCACCGTACGCTATAGGTGACATTTTTAATTTATTCTGCGGGTTGGTACGATTACGGCGATACCATATGTATATAGGTTTGGTCCTTTTTTTTTAGCGTTTGCGCAATAAAATGACTTATTTATAAAAAAAAATAATTCTGTGTCACCATATTCTGAGAGCCGTAATTTTTAAATTTTTTAGTCAAAAAAGCTGTGTAAGGGCTTGTTTTTTGCGGGACGGATAGAAGTTTTTATTGGTACTATTTTCGGGTACATGCGACTTTTTGATCACTTTTTATTCTTTATTTAGGGAGCGGTGGTGACCAAAAAAATTGCGATTCTGTCGTAGTTTTTTATTGATTTTTTTTGGGGTGTTCATCGTGCGGGAAAAATAACATTATAGTTTTATAGTTGGGTTCGTTACGAACGCGGTGATACCAAATATGTGTACTTTTTTTAACGTGTTCATTTTTTTTCTATAATAAAAGTCTTATTATAGGAAAAAAAAGCATTTAGTGTTTATAGAACTTCTAACTTTTATTTTTACACTTTTTTTAAAACATTTTTATTACTTTTTTTTACTTTTTTAACTTGTCCCACTAGGGGACACTTAGTCTTGCAGCTTTGATCGCTGCTGGAGTACATTACACTACACACGTAGTGTGATGTACTCTAACTGTCATTGTGACATAACTGTCACTCTGACAGGAAGCCGAGGAGGAACGGCCGGAGGCTGTTCCTCCGAGGCTTCCGTACATGGCAACCCGGAGGACATTATCTGACCTCCGATTGCCGTGACAAGCATCGGTAGCCCCCACGATCACTTCGTGGGGGCTGCCGATGTGCTTCAAACCACTTAAATGCGGCGACGGCAATCCGTCGCCGCACTTAAGGGGTTAACTGCCGAAATCAGCGACGATGGTCCGCTGTCCGGCAAGACTGATGTCTCAGCTGTCGGGGACAACTGTCAGCGCGGGTCTGTCACTCTGTGTTTACACAGAGTGACAGTTTGAAATGCGGACGAAAATGAACGTCATGGTGCGGGAACTAGCAGCCGACCATGACGTTCATTTTCGTCCTTGGTCGTTAAGGGGTTAATAATACCGTTTTCCAGTTTAAGTGTTGCTAAATGCAGTCCGGTGGCTCAGTTAGCAGCGTTTGGCAGACACACATGTCAAGATTGGGCAGCCCCTTTTTAGATAGTGCCACAGAGTCCTCTGTAGATAGTGCCACAGAGTCCTCTGTAGATAGTGCCACAGAGTCCTCTGTAGATAGTGCCACAGAGTCCTCTGCAGATAGTGCCACAGAGTCCTCTGCAGATAGCGCCACAGAGTCCTCTGTAGATAGCGCCACAGAGTCCTCTGTAGATAGTGCCATAGTTCCCTTTGTAGATAATGCCACAGTGCTCTATGTAGATAATGCCACAGTGCTCTCTGTAGATAGTGCCACAGTGCCTTTTGTAGATACTGCCACACACCCACAGTGCCCTCTGTAGATAATGCTCAGTGCCCTCTGTAGCTAATGCTCAGTGCCCTCTGTAGATAATGCCACAGTGCCCTCTGTAGATAATGCCACAGTGCCCTCTATAGATAATACCACAGTGCCCTCTATAGATAATGCCACAGTGCCCTCTATAGATAATGCCACAGTGCCCTTTATAGATAATGCCACAGTGCCCTCTGTAGATAATGCCACAGTGCTCTATGTAGATATTGCCACAGTGCCCTCTGTAGATAATGCCACAGTGCCCTCTGTAGATGCTGCCACAGTGCCCTCCGTAGATGCTGCCACAGTGCCCTCTGTAGATGCTGCCACAGTGCCCTCTGTAGATGCTGCCACAGTGACCTCTGTAGATGCTGCCACAGTGCCCTCTGTAGATGCTGCCACAGTGCCCTCTGCAGATGATGCCACAGTGCCCTCCGCAGATGATGCCACAGTGCCCTTCGTAGATGCTGCCACATTGCCCTCCTTAGATGCTGCCACAGTGCCCTCCATAGATGCTGCCACAGTGCCCTCTGTAGATGATGCCACAGTGCCCTCCGTAAATGCTGCCACAGTGCCCTTCGTAGATGCTGCCACAGTGCCCTCCGTAAATGCTGCCACAGTGCCCTTCGTAGATGCTTCCACATTGCCCTGCTTAGATGGTGCCACAGTGCCCTCCATAGATGCTGCCACAGTGCCTTCTGTAAATGCTGCCACAGTGCCTTCTGTAAATGCTGCCACAGTGCCTTCTGTAAATGCTGCCACATTGCCCTCCGCAGGTGCTGCCACATTGCCCTCCGCAGGTGCTGCCACATTGCCCTCCGCAGGTGCTGCCACAGTGCCCTCCGCAGATGCTGCCACAGTGCCCTCCGCAGATGCTGCCACAGTGCCCTCCGCAGATGCTGCCACTGTGCCCTCCGCAGATGCTGCCACAGTGCCCTCCGCAGATGCTGCCACAGTGCCCTCTGCAGATAATGCCACACACACCCCAAGTAGATAGCTCCATTAGGGCTCCCTCTAGGAGTGGAATCCCCAGCCAAAGCGTTGCCGACGCTTTGGCTTGGGATTCCTCTGCTATTGGAGCCCCTGACGTCACGGTATCCTCCTGGACCGGAATGTGATATTAGAGGCAACCCCAGAGCCAGTGTCCCGGAGCAGAGCACAAGTATAGGCTCTTCTCCGGAACTCTGGGGAAGCCACTGACATCAGTGTCCATATATGGACAGTGAGGTCAGGGGCTTGCCCAGAGCTGGCGTCCCGGTGCCGAGCCGCTTCTAGCACTCTGCCTAGGATTCCAGCTCTGCTCCTGACATCACTGTCCATATATGGACATGGATGTCAGGGGCAACCCCAGAGCTGGAGTCCCGGGCAGAACGCTAGTGGGCTCTTCCTAGGACTCCAGCTGTGCTCCTGACATCACTGGGACTCCTGGTCTGGGGAAGCCTCTGACATCACTCTAGATGTATGGACAGCGATGTCAGGGGATTCCACAGAGTCCCGGAGCAGAGCCGATACTAGCGCTCTGCCCGGGACTCCGCTCTGGGGAAGACCCTGACAACACTGTCCATATATGGACAGCAATGTCACGGAATTCCACAGAGTCCCGGAGCAGTGCCGATACTAGCGCTCTGCCCAGGACTCCGCTCTGGGGAAGACCCTGACAACACTATCCATATATGAACAGCGATGTCAGGGAATTCCACAGAGTCCCGGAGCAGAGCCGATATTAGTGCTCTGCCCGGGACTCCGCTTTGGGGAAGACCCTGACAACACCGTCCATATATGGACAGTGATGTCAGGGAATTCCACAGAGTCCCGGAGCAGAGCCGATACTACCGCTCTGCCCGGGACTCCGCTGTGGGGAAGCCCCTGATAACACTGTCCATATATGGAGAGCGATGTCAGGGAATTCCACAGAGTCCCGGAGCAGAGCTGATATTAGCGCTCTGCCCAGGACTCCAGCCCTGGGGAAGCCCCAGACATCGCCGTTCATATGTGGACAGCGATGTCAGGGAATTCCTCAGAGTCCCAGACCAGAGCCCGTACTAGTTTCTCTGTGTCCCGCGGGGGGGCCGCATGCCTCCCGCTGGCCGCGTGCTTAAGACCCCTGCATTACATAGTTGGCTGGTCCCGCCAAAGTCAGTTGTTCTGTTAGACTTTCCTGTAATGTTTGTTCGTACCATTAGTTTCTTACATAATATTTATTAGATATACGTGTAATTAACGATAAGACTAATGTCCGTCTCTCAGTAGTAATTGCTGCCTCTCTCATGTGCAGGTTGGATTTTTCCTTGGTTGATGATGAAGAGAATGATAAGTTTATCCTGGATCTTGGGATATACAGGTTTGTTTGCTCTTTGTACAGTCTTCTTATAATATCATAGCTTACACTTATCCATGGATGCAGCTGAAAGCGATTATATAAAAATTGCAGTTAACAGCCTTTCCCTGTGTCCCCAATATTCAAGACCATTTGATCTTTCAGCAACAATCACACAGCAGATTTTCAGGTGCGAATTCCGCAATGAAACTTGGCATCAAAAATACAGAACAATTTATGTGGATGAGGTTTGGCCAATCGTTATTCATGCATTCTGGAAAAGAATCTGCACAACTGTTCACGGAGCCTGAATGGCAGTGCACAGAGGCCATAGCTGCACAGCCTCTGTGTGCTGCTGTACAAGCTCCATCAGGTGACGTATATACGGAGATATTGTCCCCTGAAAGCAATGCTTCCTTTTACCTTTGTACATAATGAATTCGATGCAGCATGACACGTTTCTTTTTGTCGGATTCGTATAGAAACCAGCAGAGAAAAACCTTGGTAGGCCGCTGAATTTAATCTTACCTACACAGGTACAGAAAAAGACCCATGCAGTAGAATTGCCGCCCTATTGCGTCGCTGTACAAAATGGAGCCGCAATACATCCATGTGCATGAGGTCTAAATTTGTGGGCTTTTGCATTTTTTATACAGTAATACTTATTTATAAGTTGACTGCTCTCTTGCAGACACCTGGACACATCTCTTGTTGATGTTGATGTTCAACCCAGCTACGTAAGAGTTCTGGTCAAACACAAGGTAACTGCAAACAGCAATAATTCAGCTATATTCTTGTATATAGGGGCAGTATTATAGTAGTTATATTCTTGTATATAGGGGGCAGTATTATAGTAGTTATATTCTTGTACATAGGGGGCAGTATTATAGTAGTTATATTCTTGTACATAGGGGCAGTGTTATAGTAGTTATATTCTTTTATATAGGAGCAGTATTATAGTAGTTATATTCTTGTATATAGGAGGCAGTATTATAGTAGTTATATTCTTGTATATAGGGAGCAGTATTATAGTAGTTATATTCTTGTATATAGGAGCAGTATTATAGTAGTTATATTCTTGTATATAGGGGGCAGTATTATAGTAGTTATATTCTTGTATATAGGGGCAGTAGTATAGCAGTTATATTCATGTATATAGGAGCAGTATTATAGTAGTTATATTCTTGTATATAGGAGCAGTAGTATAGCAGTTATATTCATGTATATAGGAGCAGTATTATAGTAGTTATATTCTTGTATATAGGAGCAGTAGTATAGCAGTTATATTCATGTATATAGGAGCAGTATTATAGTAGTTATATTCTTGTATATAGGGGGCAGTATTATAGTAGTTATATTCTTGTATATAGGAGGCAGTATTATAGTAGTTATATTCTTGTATATAGGGGGCAGTATTATAGTAGTTATATTCTTGTATATAGGGGGCAGTATTATAGTAGTTATATTCTTGTATATAGGGCAGTATTATAGTAGTTATATTCTTGTATATAGGGAGCAGTATTATAGTAGTTATATTCTTGTATATAGGGGGCAGTATTATAGTAGCTATATTCTTGTACATAGGAGCAGTATTATAGTAGTTATATTCTTGTATATAGGGGGCAGTAATATAGTAGTTATATTCTTGTACATAGGAGCAGTATTATAGTAGTTATATTCTTGTATGTAGGAGCAGTATTATAGTAGTTATATTCTTGTATATAGGGGGCAGTATTATAGTAGTTATATTCCTGTATATAGGAGCAGTATTATAGTAGTTATATGCTTGTATATAGGAGCAGTAGTATTATAGTAGTTATATTCTTGTATATAGGAGCAGTAGTATTATAGTAGTTATATTCTTGTATATAGGGGGCAGTATTATAGTAGTTATATTCTTGTATATAGGGGCAGTAGTATAGTAGTTATATTTTTGTATATAGGGGCAGTATTATAGCTGTTATATTCTTGTATATAGGGAGCAGTATTATAGTAGTTATATTCTTTTATATAGGGGCAGTATTATAGTGGTTATATTCTTGTATATAGGAGACAGTATTCTAGTAGTTATATTCTTGTATATAGGGGACAGTATTCTAGTAGTTATATTCTTGTACATAGGGGCAGTATTATAGTAGTTGTATTCTTGTATATAGGAGGCAGTATTATAGTAGTTATATTCTTGTATATAGGAGCAGTATTATAGTAGTTATATTCTTGTATATAGGGGACAGTATTCTAGTAGTTATATTCTTGTACATAGGGGCAGTATTATAGTAGTTATATTCTTGTATATAGGGGGCAGTATTATAGTAGTTATATTCCTGTATATAGGGACAGTAGTATAGTAGTTTGATTTTTGTATATAGGGGGCAGTATTATAGTAGTTATATTCTTGTCCATAGGAGAGGATAGACGTGTGCTTGTGAGCTCCCTGTTAGGACTATGCATGGCTTCTGACCCAGGTGGAGGGGAGGGGTCCTGGGCTGATGATCCTGGGAAAGCCCAGAGTCTGGAGTTTGGCCTGCAGCATGGAGATGGTGGAGGTGATGATCTGGAAATGGTGGCTGGTGAGTCAACTGAATCTCATGATGTTGGTGAATTGTGCACCAAAATGACAAAGAAAAATATCTTTAAAATGGAAATGCAAGTTCGCAAATTGAGAACTGAAATTAACCAAGAGACAGATCCAAAGGCAAAGCTGATGAAATGTGAGTGTCTGGATGTTTGCACACGTGAGCTGGTGATATTGAAGGAGAGATTGCAGAAAGAAACATGCACAGTACCCAAAATAAAGAACGGGCAATTGAGAACAAAAGGGAGACCAGAGCCCAAACTGTGAAGAGAAAAAATATCATTGCAAAAAAAGACACTGACTATAAGACTGTGTATAATATTGTGGAGCAGGGAAACCCTGGAAGATATGAGTTTGCAGTGGCTGGAGGATCACATCTCTCATCATGTGTGGGGTCTGTGCAATCAGCCAACACAAATGCTGCTAAAGCTGCAGAGAAATGTGTGCCAGCTGACGAGGGGTTAACTGCAGTAGATTCTATGTGCAGTACTGATGAAGTGAATGCGAGTGGCACTCCTGGGAGTGAGCAAGAAAGTGCCGCATATACTGACATTGTAAGTGAGACTTCGCTCAGCGCGGTGAATGACAGTCTGATATCTGATGAACCAGCGGCACAGGCTGAGGCGGACATTGCAGACCCTGTTCTGGAGGTTCAGCCGTCCGCAGTGTCAGTGAATGGAGTGCAGGTTACACAGCGATCAGGAGCAGACACAGGAGGATCTGCAGTACAATCAGCTGAGGAGAGGTCCAGTCCTGACCCACCTGCTGACAGACCTCAATACAGGAGACTGTTCTCCAGCGTCACAAGACCGACTAACCCCCCACCTCAGAGGAGGAACGCGGTCAGAATCAGGTACTCAGGACCAGAGGAAAACCTCCCCTCCAGACTCCACATTGGGAAAGTTTTGTTGAAGGAGTTTATGAAGTTTAAAGCTTCTGAGGTGTTCGCTCTGATCCACGTTCCCTCCAGCAGGAATTATGACATCAGTTTCAAGCTGCAATATAGTCTAGACTTATTCTGGAGTATTTATAACGATACAAAGGAGCACGCGATGTGGGAGCATCTACATGTCATCCAGCTGACTAAACCCCAGGTAGTCACCGCCACCGTCCTGTTCCAGTCTGAGGTGGTGGCTCTGGCAGATTTGCAGCACTGGTTGAGCAGATATTGTGAGGTGAAGAGACTGCCAACAAAGATCTATGATGAGGAGGAGATCTGGAATGGAGGATATTCTGTCAAGATCCAGCTGGTTCAGGAGAATGGAGTGACCAGACATCTGCCGCACTCATTCTACCTGGGCTCGGAGAGAGGCGTATGTTACTACCCTGGTCAACCGCGACTGTGCCATAGATGTGGGGGCAGACACCTGGCATTCAACTGTTCCCGTATTAAGTGCTCACTATGTGGTCAGTTTGGGCATGTGAAGGACGATTGTACAGGACTTGTCATCTGTAACCTGTGCTTAGGACCTGGACATACATTCCGGGAGTGTCCGCATGCAGAACATAATAAAGAGGAGACCTTTAAAGAAGTCATGGAGGATGTCTCCATATGTGTAGATACAACCCCAGAACCTGGAAGTCCCAATGATGATGTGAGCCAAAGTACCAGAGATCGTGCTCCAGAGACGAATGTCCCATCTGTGGATGCTGCACAAGTGTCACCAGCCACTGAAAATAGAGGTCAAGCTAAAAGCAAAATATCCAGTCACTCTGTCACCAAACATCTGCCCGACACAAGTAAGGAACCAGCTGGGCCAGCCGCAGCGACCAGTATCGATGAGGAGGGATTTCAGACGGTTAAAAGGAGAAGTAAAACAGATGATTCTTCTAGGAAAAAAATCACTGCTGCAAAGAAATCACCGCAGTCTCCAGTGCTGGCAATAACTGGGGGACGTTACTGTGCGCTGGGGGAAGATGACCAGGAAGAAGAAGCAGAGATGGAGCAAGTCTCCTCACACAACCCAGATGACGAACCTCAGGATGAAGACGCTGACCCCCCAATGTCCACCAAAAGATGGGGTGTAACGGGACATAGCAGTGGAAGGAGGAAAAAAAGTAGGAAAGACATGTAACCAGGATGAGGCTGGAAATGACCTCCATCAATGTGAACAGTGTGAAGAATAGGAGCAGGCGGCAGGCGATATTCCAGCGTCTGTCTGATGACAAAACCAATGTCATCTTTATACAAGAGACTTAGCTACAGAGTAATGTCCCTGCTGTGTCCCTGTCCCTGCAGTCACCACATCTAGTGGGACAGTGAAGCTCTTTGCTTCTGTATGGAGACTTCTACCCCGAACTCCGTTTATATCATAGAGGTTCACTATATGTCATAAATGTGGTGACCGTGTACCCTCTGTGGTGTGCGCGATGCTGCCCGGTCACCAATAAAGAAGAACTCTCCTGTAATACTGTCTAGAATAATATCATGAAAAATAGTTGAAACAATCTATACTGGAGCAATATTCATATATTATGGTTTGTTTAATGATTGGGATGTTATTAAGAGACATACGTTTATTTTCTTTATCTGTTATGAGTGTATTGCAAAGGTATTGTAATAATTTGTTGCAAGTTTTCAAATAAAAAAAAGATAATTATAGTAGTTATATTCTTGTACATAGGGGCAGTGTTATAGTAGTTATATTCTTTTATATAGGAGCAGTATTATAGTAGTTATATTCTTGCTCAAAGGGGCAGTATTATAGTAGTTATATTCTTGTATATAGGAGCAGTATTTTAGTAGTTATATTCTTGTATATAGGGGGCAGTATTATAGTAGTTATATTATTGTACATAGGGGGCAGTATTATAGTAGTTATATTCTTGTATATAGGAGCAGTATTATAGTAGTTATATTCTTGTATATAGGGGCAGTATTATAGTTGTTATATTCTTTTATATAGGAGGCAGGTCTATAGTCGTTATATTCCTGTATATAGGGGCAGTATAATAGTAGTTATATTCTTGTATATAGGGGGCAGTATTATAGTAGTTATATTCTCGTATATAGGGGGCAGTATTTTAGTAGTTATATTCTTGTATATAGGGGGCAGTATTATAGTAGTTATATTATTGTACATATATTCTTGTATATAGGAGCAGTATTATAGTAGTTATATTCTTGTATATAGGGGCAGTATTATAGTTGTTATATTCTTTTATATAGGAGGCAGGACTATAGTCGTTATATTCCTGTATATAGGGGCAGTATTATAGTAGTTATATTCTTGTATATAGGGGGCAGTATTATAGTAGTTATATTCTTGTATATAGGGGGCAGTATTATAGTAGTTATATTCTTGTATGTAGGAGCAGTATTATAGTAGTTATATTCTTGTATATAGGGGGCAGTATTATAGTAGTTATATTCTTGTATATAGGGGGCAGTATTATAGCTGTTATATTCTTGTATATAGGGGACAGTATTCTAGTAGTTATATTCTTGTACATAGGGGCAGTATTATAGTAGTTATATTCTTGTATATAGGAGGCAGTATTATAGTAGTTATATTCTTGTATATAGGAGCAGTATTATAGTAGTTATATTCTTGTATACAGGGGGCAGTATTATAGTAGTTATATTCCTGTATATAGGGGCAGTAGTATAGTAGTTCGATTTTTGTATATAGGGGGCAGTATTATAGTAGTTATATTCTTGTATATAGGGGCAGTATTATAGTAGTTATATTCTTGTATATAGGAGGCAGTATTATAGTAGTTGTATTCTTGTACATAGGAGCAGTATTATAGTAGTTGTATTCTTGTATATAGGGGCAGTATTATATTTGTTATATTCTTGTATATAGGAGCAGTATTATAGTAGTTATATTCTTGTATATAGGAGCAGTATTATAGTAGTTATATTATTGTATATAGGGGGCAGTATTATAGTAGTTATATTCTTGTATATAGGGGGCAGTATTCTAGTAGTTATATTCTTGTATATACAGGACAGTAATATAGTAGTTATATTCTTGTATATAGGGGGCAGTATTATAGTAGCCATATTACAGGCTTGATCCTTCTTTTTCCCGACATCTGCCATCAGGGAAGCGTCTGGAGACTACCATACACATTAGATCAGGGGTCTCAAACTCGGCCGGCTAAGTGGGCCACATATAGAAAAAATGTGAAGTGGTTGGGCCGCATTACTTTCAAATTTGATACTATACAAATTATTGTTAATCAATTACTTATTTGAACTACTATAACACTATATTACTATAATAATAATAATAATACTACATTACTTTAATAATACAGTTTTTCAGTTTAAGTGTTGCTAAATGCAGTCCGGTGGCTCAGTTAGCAGCGTTTGGCAGACACACATGTCAAGATTGGGCAGCCCCTTTTTAGATAGTGCCACAGAGTCCTCTGTAGATAGTGCCACAGAGTCCTCTGTAGATAGTGCCACAGAGTCCTCTGTAGATAGTGCCACAGAGTCCTCTGTAGATAGTGCCACAGAGTCCTCTGTAGATAGTGCCACAGAGTCCTCTGTAGATAGTGCCACAGAGTCCTCTGTAGATAGTGCCACAGAGTCCTCTGTAGATAGTGCCACAGAGTCCTCTGTAGATAGTGCCCCAGAGTCCTCTGTAAATAGTGCCCCAGAGTCCTCTGTAAATAGTGCCCCAGAGTCCTCTGTAGATAGCGCCCCAGAGTCCTCTGTAGATAGCGCCCCAGAGTCCTCTGTAGATAGCGCCCCAGAGTCCTCTGTAGATAGCGCCCCAGAGTCCTCTGTAGATAGCGCCCCAGAGTCCTCTGTAGATAGCGCCCCAGAGTCCTCTGCAGATAGCGCCCCAGAGTCCTCTGCAGATAGCGCCACAGAGTCCTCTGCAGATAGCGCCACAGAGTCCTCTGCAGATAGCGCCACAGAGTCCTCTGCAGATAGCGCCACAGAGTCCTCTGCAGATAGCGCCACAGAGTCCTCTGCAGATAGCGCCACAGAGTCCTCTGCAGATAGCGCCACAGAGTCCTCTGCAGATAGCGCCACAGAGTCCTCTGCAGATAGCGCCACAGAGTCCTCTGCAGATAGCGCCACAGAGTCCTCTGCAGATAGCGCCACAGAGTCCTCTGCAGATAGCGCCACAGAGTCCTCTGCAGATAGCGCCACAGAGTCCTCTGCAGATAGCGCCACAGAGTCCTCTGCAGATAGCGCCACAGAGTCCTCTGCAGATAGCGCCACAGAGTCCTCTGCAGATAGCGCCACAGAGTCCTCTGCAGATAGCGCCACAGAGTCCTCTGCAGATAGCGCCACAGAGTCCTCTGCAGATAGCGCCACAGAGTCCTCTGCAGATAGCGCCACAGAGTCCTCTGCAGATAGCGCCACAGAGTCCTCTGCAGATAGCGCCACAGAGTCCTCTGCAGATAGCGCCACAGAGTCCTCTGCAGATAGCGCCACAGAGTCCTCTGCAGATAGCGCCACAGAGTCCTCTGCAGATAGCGCCACAGAGTCCTCTGCAGATAGCGCCACAGAGTCCTCTGCAGATAGCGCCACAGAGTCCTCTGCAGATAGCGCCACAGAGTCCTCTGCAGATAGCGCCACAGAGTCCTCTGCAGATAGCGCCACAGAGTCCTCTGCAGATAGCGCCACAGAGTCCTCTGCAGATAGCGCCACAGAGTCCTCTGCAGATAGCGCCACAGAGTCCTCTGCAGATAGCGCCACAGAGTCCTCTGCAGATAGCGCCACAGTGCTCTCTGTAGATAATGCCACAGTGCCTTTTGTAGATACTGCCACACACCCACAGTTCCCTCTGTAGATAATGCTCAGTGCCCTCTGTAGCTAATTCTCAGTGCCCTCTGTAGATAATGCCACAGTGCCCTCTGTAGATAATGCCACAGTGCCCTCTGTAGATAATGCCACAGTGCCCTCTGTAGATAATGCCACAGTGCCCTCTGTAGATAATGCCACAGTGCCCTCTGTAGATAATGCCACAGTGCCCTCTGTAGATAATGCCACAGTGCCTTCTGTAGATAATGCCACAGTGCCTTCTGTAGATGCTGCCACAGTGCCTTCTGTAGATGCTGCCACAGTGCCC
Source organism: Rhinoderma darwinii (assembly GCF_050947455.1). Classification (NCBI taxonomy): domain Eukaryota; kingdom Metazoa; phylum Chordata; class Amphibia; order Anura; family Rhinodermatidae; genus Rhinoderma; species Rhinoderma darwinii. Next base: position 14,643,241 of record NC_134691.1, on the reverse strand, counting down.
TCTGTAGATGATGCCACAGTGCCCTTCGTAGATGCTGCCACATTACCCTCCTTAGATGATGCCACAGTGCCCACCCTAGATGCTGCCACAGTGACCTCCGTAAATGCTGCCACAGTGCCCTCCGCAGATGCTGCCACAGTGCCGACGCTTTGGCTGGGGATTCCTCTGCTATTGGAGCCCCTGACGTCACGGGATCCTCCTGGACCAGAATGTGATATCAGGGGCAACCCCAGAGCCAGTGTCCCGGAGAAGAGCACAAGTATAGGCTCTTCTCCGGAACTCTGGGGAAGCCACTGACATCAGTGTCCATATATGGACAGTGATGTCAGGGGCTTGCCCAGAGCTGGCGTCCCGGTGCAGAGCCGCTTCTAGCACTCTGCCTAGGATTCCAGCTCTGCTCCTGACATCACTGTCCATATATGGACATGGATGTCAGGGGCAACCCCAGAGCTGGAGTGCTCTCTGTAGATATTGCCTCAGTGCCTTCTGTAGATAATGCCACAGTGCCTTCTGTAGATACTGCCACAGTGCCTTCTGTAGATACTGCCACAGTGCCTTCTGTAGATACTGCCACAGTGCCTTCTGTAGATACTGCCACAGTGCCCTCTGTAGATAGTGCCACAGTACCCTAGTATAATAGTTATATTCCTCTACATAGGGAGCAATATTATAGTAGTTATATTCTTGTACATAGGGGGCAGTATTATAGTAGTTATATTCTTGTATATAGGAGGCAGTATTATAGTAGTTATATTCTTGTATATAGAGGGCAGTATTATAGTAGTTATATTCTTGTATATAGGGGGCAGTATTATAGTAGTTATATTCTTGTTTATAGGGGGCAGTATTATAGTAGTTATATTCCTGTATATAGGGGGCAGTATTATAGTAGTTATATTCTTGTATATAGGAGCAGTATTATAGTAGTTATATTCTTGTACATAGGGGGCAGTATTATAGTAGTTATATTCTTGTATATAGGAGCAGTATTATAGTAGTTATATTCTTGTACATAGGGAGCAGTATTATAGTAGTTATATTCTTGTATATACGGGCAGTATTATAGTAGTAATATTCTTGTACATAGGAGCAGTATTATAGTAGTTATATTCTTGTATATAGGGGGCAGTATTATAGTAGTTATATTCTTGTATATAGGAGCAGTATTATAGTAGTTATATTCTTGTATATAGGGGGCAGTATTATAGTAGTTATATTCTTGTATATAGGAGCAGTATTATAGTAGTTATATTCTTGTATATAGGAGCAGTAGTATTATAGTAGTTATATTCTTGTATATAGGGGGCAGTATTATAGTAGTTATATTCTTGTATATAGGAGCAGTAGTATAGCAGTTATATTCATGTATATAGGAGCAGTATTATAGTAGTTATATTCTTGTATATAGGGGGCAGTATTATAGTAGTTATATTCTTGTACATAGGGGCAGTATTATAGTAGTTATATTCTTGTACATAGGGGCAGTATTATAGTAGTTATATTCTTGTATATAGGGGGCAGTATAATAATAGTTATATTCTTGTTTATAGGGGTCAGTATTATAATAGTTCTATTCTTGTATATACGGGCAGTATTATAGTAGTAATATTCTTGTACATAGGGGGCAGTATAATAATAGTTATATTCTTGTATATAGGAGGCAGTATTATAGTAGTTATATTCCTGTACATAGGAGGCAGTATTATAGTATTTCCCAAAACATATATTTATGGAATATTGATTAGATTTTCCATCAATGTCAGATTGGTGGGAGTGCAACCAATGATTCCCTAACAATCCCTAAGATCGGGAGTTCCAAGTCCTCCTTTCGCGACGATGAGGCGCACCATCACTCTCCATTGTAGACTGTAGGAGATACAGTAACAGTCAGGAGTCATACACTCCATTTTCTCCAATAGACCTTATTGGAGAATGATGATGCATGTGCAAATCTCTGCTGCTATGGGATGAATGGTGTTACTGTGGCCATCTCATCCAGACAACCTCTTTTTTATGCCTTTTTAGGGCATATGATTGGCATGACAGGGGGTCCTCTGCTCGGGACTATTATATAGGATGGAAAGCTGTTGCAAACAACGGCTCTCATTATATGGTCCCTCATTTATTTGAACTGCCATCATGTAATTCTAGAAGTTTACGGCAGTGGCCTCAGCAGGGAAAATGTGTGACCTACCCGAGGTTTCCCTGAGTTTTACAGCTGATTGTTGGCGATTTTCAAAGGCGTATGCAGCGTCAATATATAAAGGGGTTGTCCTGTTTCAATCACCCTCTTGCCTCTCAATTTTCAGGGGTACTATCATAGTGCTTAAACGTTTTCAGTAATAACCCAGCAGTTTGGCGGGTGGCTTATAAACAGGGATCGTCTTTGTAATTGGAGGGAAAAAAAAGTTAATTTGTTTGCTGTGAAAGCTCCGATAAATCTCTGCTCACGTCTCTGCTCCCACAGCTCGCTTGGGAATTAAGTTACTATTTGTTATCTGCCATTTTCTGCTCCTCATTTAATCAATCATTCTCTGCACACACGGGAATATTGTCCGTCATCTTCATTACATCCGATCAGCGGTTCATCTGAGTGACAAAAATCTGGACGTTTTCTAAGGTCAAACAGGGACATTTCCCAAAACTGCTGCACAGGGAAAACAGTGCTGTCATTTCCAATTGTCAGTAAGACAATGTGTCTAACTGTAAAGTAGACACACTCCTCTCCTGAAATACTCTGTGCTACTGGGAGACCCTGCTCCTTCACTATGTAACTCTCAGCCTGTGACCTTGGTCTGTGACCCATCTGGTCTCCATCACTTGTCCCTGTCACATTCAGCCCTGTCTTTAGTAACGTCACACGAGTGGACAGGTCACTGCCCGCCACAAGGTCAGTACACTCCTCTCCTGCTGCTGCTGTTATCATCCATGTTCCATATTTAGAGTTAACTTCCTATAATAAACCTGAGGGTGTTGTACACTATGCGGCCAACCACTGCAATTTCTGCGAGGCCGAGTCAGCGGGGCAAAAACTGCACGCGTTTTTTCGCAAGCCGCAATCGGGGTATGTGAACCAGCAACGATCTCTTGATACGTAATATAGACAAAGCAGACACTTTTAATGGGAGTCCTTGAGCTGGGTCCTCAACGGTCAAGAGAATGAAGGGACCGCAGAACACCAAGTCCCTTTGGGTTCAGCAGGGATATGTCTGAGTTATATTTTCTTTACAGCTCTGTGGGTCTTCAGTCTCTCATTGCGGGGGGCTCCAATGGACCCCTACAATTGCTCTATTCTGACATGGCTCCTACCCTTGACATGTACATAATATTACACTTTCTTTCGTGTCATTTTTGCTGCATTTTGTTCCCCTTCCAGCCCTTTCAGCTCGTCCTTCCTGAAGAAGTGAAGCCGGACAGCAGCACTGCCGAGAGGTCACAAACAACGGGGCATTTAGTGGTCACGATGCCAAAGGTACCCCCAAACCCTCCGGTAACATTCTATCACTTAGGCAGAATGAAATGTCTATGACTTCAGTATATATTGTTCATACAATTTATTTCTTTTTCTTGCTTTGATAGTTTCGGCCAAAACTGAAGTATACAGTGGAAAAAAAAAAGAGACAAACCTTTTTAAAATGCATGTAAAAAAACAAAACACCGTGAGTTTCAAGCGTTTTAAGTGCCGTTTATTTAATTCTGCAACATTTTGTTACAAGAGCAAATAAGCCATAGAAAACGTGAGTAAGCGCTGTGTGTGAATTCAGCCTTAGGGTATATTCACACGGCAAACAAAAAACGGCTGTAAAATACGGAGCTGCTTTCAAGGGAAAACATCCTCTGATTTCCAGCTGTATTTTATGCATCAAGCGATTTTTGATGCGCTTTTTACGGCCGTTTTTTTTTTAGCTGTTTTTCTATTGAGAATGAAAAAGGGCTCAAGAAGTGACATGCACTCCTTAAATCAAGTTTGTAGGGGTTCAGCCCCCGTATTTTCAGCCGTTTTTTGTGGCCCAAAAAACTTCTGAAAATAAGCTGTGTGAACATACCCTTAGGGTAACTATACACGCAGCGGCGTGCGGTTTTATCGCGCATTGCCGTGGTCTTGCTATGGGTTTTCCTCCAAGCAGCGAGTACAGGTGAAGCACATTGAAGGACGTGATTCATCTGCACAAGCTGCGTGGCCAAAAACACATTGCAAAACCGCGGTTTTACCACACGGTTCTCAGCCACATGACACGCTGTCGCAGCATGGGTGCTCAGGGTACAGGCACCCTCACACACGTCAATATAAAGCATAGGCCAGAAAGCGCAGTTCTGACCACAGTGAAAGCGCATTTCGGCTTAATGAGTTATTAACAAACGCAAGATTCGCATGACAAAACTCAAAACACATACACAAACAATACAAATGTACTGTATGTGCAAGCAGTTTTTTGGTAAAAAAAAAAAAAGAAGAAAAACCACACCTGGACCGCACCGTCTGAATTTACCCTAAGGTATCTGCCGTTTTCTGACTGTTCCGGTTTGTACCAGAATCTGCCAAATATTCCTGAGTGCTGATGGCTCTCCGGGTACTCTAGTCTAATCAGCGATGGCTGCCTCGTCGGTGTAGACGGAGCAGAGTCCCACATTTATTATACAGTTTACGTAAACAGTGAAGTACAACAAATTTGCGGTAAAATTTACAACTTTTCTCTTCAGTCACCAACTTTGGAAAGTGCCAAGTAAAGTGTCCGTACTTTACACCACGTTTATTATTAAAAACAGGCAGTTCACAATTCAGTAAATTTGGGAGGCATGTGGCTTCTTAAAAAACTTGGTGCTAATCACTCCAACTTTCAACTTTACTTAGACTGACGTAAACGTGGGCCACAATCTTGCAGGATAATGAACAGCCGAGTCATGAGATCAGAGCGGATACCACTGTAGCATATGTGCAAGTACATAGAGCAATAAAATCCATTCAAATCTGCAGCCAATGGGAACGTAGCCCTTTGTAAATGATGACAATATTCTGTAGTATAACAGAGAAGTTGCACAGTGGTGCCGTTTTATCAGTAAAGTTCTGTCTAGCAGGAAGGTATGCGGATACCCCAAGTATTCAGCAGTATGGCTTGGACACAGCTGTCATTTTCGAAACACAAAATCAGGGTCAAGGTTCTAGGACCTCCAATTGTCAGTGGTCCTGGTTTCTAGGATCTCCAAGTGTCAGTGGGTCAATATTTTAGGACCTCCAAGTTTCACTGGGTCAATGTTCTAGGACCTCTTAAGTGTCAATGGGTCAACTTTATCTAGGACCCCCAAGCGTCAGTGTCTCAATTTTCAAGGACCTCCTAGTGTCAGTGTCTCAATGTTCTAGAAGCTCCAAGAATCAGCGTCTCAATGTACTAGGGCATCTAAGTGTCAGCGTCCCAATGTTCTAGGACCTCCAAGTGCCAGTGTCTCAATTTTCTAGGACCTTCAAGTGTCAGTGTCTCAATGTTCTAGGACCTTCAAGTGTCAGTGTCTCAATGTTTTAGGACCTCCTAGTGTCAATGGGTCCATGTTCTAAGACCTCTAAATGTCAGTGGGTTAATGTTCAAGTGTCAGTAGCTCAATGTTCTACTACCTCCTAGTGTTAGTGTCTCAATATTCTAGAAGCTCCAAGAATCAGTGTCTCAATGTTCTAGGACCAACAAGTGTCCGTGTCTTAATATTCAAAAATGTCCAAGTGTCAATGCTTTAGGACCTCCAATTGTCAGCATGTCTTAAATGTCACAATGTTGTAGAATCTCTATCAAGCATTTACTGTTTCTTCTGTCGTCTTGGATATACCTTCATAGTATTGGCGTTGGACCACATTTATTTTTAAGTCCTGCTCAAGAAAATCTCTATAATGACACTGTTCCCTGCATTGTGAGGACCACACCAAACAACGCCTCATATCTCAGCTTCCTGAGTGTGATATTTCATTTTGGATATTTTCAGGTTTTGAGTGGAGTATAATTTTAACACATCTTTTTCGGAAGGTGGTGTATTTAAGATATTGAACATAGGTGAAAAAAAGCTCATATTTATCGTCAGCACTCCCACGACAGTGACAGCAACAACTTCCCTATAACAGTCATAGCCTCAACTCCCCCATAACCATGACAGCCAGAGTGCCCCCATGAGTGCTCGTCATAAAGCCCCTCTCCATGAGACGTCACAATGCTCCTCCTTGCAGCTATATTGTCGCCATAAATAACAGCCACAATGCCCCCCATAATCCAAAGCCATGGTGCCTCTGTCATTACTTACAACAGTGCCCACAACCATAACGTACCCCAATACGTAAACAGCCACAATTCCCCCAGCGGTACTACCTATAGTGCCTTCAACAAAAGTCATGCCACACTGTACTGAACCTTGCTACACCCAGCTCACACACTATTCAGTCACTGTCATGTAGAAAGTTACAGGTAAGCCACTAGAGGGCGCTCACAAGTAACTCTCTGCTCTTGCACTGATCTCTATGATCGGCTCAGGAAAGGAAGAACAAACTCTCCATAATTTAATGCAACAGATTGATGCAGCTGTCTTTATGATCGCTTATGCTGATCATGTTGGAGCCGTTAACGGCATGGCATTGGGATGTGACCCCCGTGCTGATGTGGTAGCTGCGCCATTGGCGGCTGCCTACCTCTTGTCCTGGCCCTACATCCGGGATGTACTTTTTTTATAGTCCCAACCCCTCCCCCCACCCCCGCTAAGCCCCACAATGGTGCAGAGAGGCATAAACAGGATGGGACATATTGCCGCCTGTCCGGCACCATTGTGAAGGACCCCTTTAATAAAATCCAGACTGAGCAACAATTTAATAGGGGGTTGTGATCGGTCGGCTATACTACTGGTTTATTGTCATTCTCTACGACGGCCAGCTCGAAAAATAATAACTGTATCTGCAGCTTCCCCAGAGACCGGAGTTTATTTTCTGGTGTTTGTATTGATTGTGGTGTTACACGGATTGTGCGCTTAGGGGGAAGGGTCCGGGCAGGATTTTCGAATGTATTATGAAACAGCCATAGGCAGGCGTATAAATCTACAACATGTCATCATAATCAATGCTAAGCAGCTGCTGATTCATCACAGTCCTAAAGTGGCCATAAAACATCAGCCTACAGGAGCTAATACCTCATAAACCCCCCAGGTTATTAGCCAGCCTGTCATGGGATCGGACGTTTCCAATGAGCTCTACGGGAGTGGAAATGGAATGGATTTAAAGGGGTTGTTCAGCATTAGAAAACTATGGCTGCGTTCTTCCAGAAACAGCGCCCCCTCTGTCCATGGGTTATGTCTGCTATTGCAGCTTAGCTCCATTAAAGTGAGCTAAGCGGCAAAAGAAAGCTGCCATGTTTTTATAGTCCTGGACCGTCCCATTAATCAAATGGTCCGGCACAACTGACGAAATCTGCAATGGACACTCCTAACAGAGCCTCCTACGCAGATGTGAACAGAGTCTTAAATGGAGGGAGGTCGCAAAGGTGCAAAATACTGATGAACATTCACTCACACAGCTACCATTCAGACATAGGGTATCCGTACATAATGAAGCGGCAGTGCCACGTAGATGCCACGTGGCCAAGAACTGCGTGGCAAAACCGCATGTGGTTTTACCACTGATTATACAATTCGCAGTTATTTTATGTATGGGCACCCCTATAATTGTACACAGATAAGGGTGTATATGCCGGAGGTGGTTTTTTTTTGTTTTTTTTTGCAGCTTGTGTCCAAGCTGTTTTTGATGCGATTACGAAAACGGCAGCAAAACAACTTGACAAAAAAGTAACTTATGGAAATAGACCCTGAGGCTTCTATAAGTCACCAGTCACGCAGTTGCGTGTAGTGCACCATACTCGCATCCATACGATTAGATCGGGCGGACTACCCAGCACCATCTAAGTGTACCACACACAATCCTGACACCCCATTCTCCCCCAAGGCCAGACTGCCCCCTGCAAAAATAATTAACATGAAGTTTCAGGATCTATTCACATTGTCCAGTCAATGCCGCAGTTTTGCCATAAGTTTGCAAAAAACACAATGTTTTGCCACGATTTTGCGGTGATCGTGGCAATAAACCGTGATTTGACAGAGATATATGAAGCAGCATACTGAATCCCTGCTGCGCTAAAGTACCGAACCGCAAGGACTCTGCGCCTCCATACATCCTCCTGCACGTGGCCCTGCCATTGGCTGCACGTTTCATTGCAATAAGGGCTTATTCAGACAAACGTATAATACGTCCGTGCGAGGCGCGTGATTTTCACGCACCTCGCACGGACCTATATTAGTCTATGGGGCCGTGCAGACTGTCCGTGATTTTTACGCAGCGTGAGTCCGTTGCGTAAAACTCACGACATGTCCTATATTTGTGCATTTCTCGCGCATCACGCACCCATTGAAGTCAATGGGTGCGTGAAAATCACGCGCACCACACAGAAGCACTTCCGTGGGACGCGCGTGATTCGCGCAACAGCAGTAAAAAGTATGAATGAAAACAGAAAAGCACCACGTGCTACAAACATACAAACAGAGTGTCATAATGATGGCGGCTGCGCGAAAATCACACAGCCGCGCATCATACGCTGCTGACACACGGAGCTGTTAAGTACATTTTGCGCGCGCAAAACGCACACCCTCGTGTAAATCCGGCCTAAATGTAATCCGCAGATAAAAATCCAGAAGAAATTCTCAACATATAGGGTATGCTGCGGATGTGACAATTTGAAAGTTGGCGCAAAATTTTTTTGCATCCATTGCCACTTACATCAGTGTAAAAAAGCGAAAAAAAAAAATTGGAAAAAAAAAAACCACACCACCAAAGTGGATAACGATGAATCACTTCTCTGACACCAAAATGCAAAAATAATAATAAAAATCAATAGAATAGGATCCACTGTGACGTCCATTTCCACACTCATTTTGGTCACATGGCACGTGTGGAAATGCCGCATGGATAGGTGTGAACAGAGCCTTAGACACATCGTCATATTTATCTGCTAATTACAGGACACCCGGATTATCACACAGAAATCTCCGGTGGACGTGATCCCGGGGTAGTGAACATCTGATCCAAGTCCTAAGAAGTCTGCGCCATCAATAATTCATCCCAAGCTATTATCCCGGAGTCAGAGAAACACACAAGATTTCTCATCATCAGCATTTCAAATCCCCACACACATTATTCTAAAACCGCACATGCACCACAGCAAGCGGAGCTTCACTTTATTATCGGATCTAGTAGGAAAGAAAAAGTATAGACGCGCCGGTGTGGAAGTGATGCGGACTGTTTAAAGCCAATCACTCTGTGTAGATATAAGAGAGCGTTCCCTCTAGTCACTAATAAACATATTACAGTCTTGAGTCACCGTTTTCTGAATTTCTGGGAAAGACGGGTGACAACCAATATGGCTGACGCTACAGCTCCGCCCAGATTGCCTGAACTGCCAAAAAGAGATATGCAAATCGACTTGGCTGTTATTCTCTTGAACCCTGTAGATTTACTTTGGGCAGGGTGTTTGTCATAGGGTCTGCAATAAAATTGCTGTAGTTGCCTACCTCCCAACATTTGAATCCCCATTTGTGGGACGTTTTAAGCCCCGCCCTATAAATGTCCACTTTGGGCTCATTTGCATAAGCACCGCCCATTTTGAGGTCTGTTTTCGCGGTACAATTCTGCCGAAACGGAATGGCCGAGTGAATGGCCCCGTTGAAAAAAAATGCGTTCGCGTGACGGCTGTTGTTTCAATGGCCGTCACCCGGACGTATTCAACGCTCGTGTGAATTTAGCCTAAGTGGTTTCAGAAAAAAGAAGCTTCTTGTGTCAGAGACTGAAGGTAGCAGATATCTGGAGCACAGCTTATACTCATACGGAATACGAAGCACAATCAAGGGAGGATTCAATTTTGGCTGGAAGTGCCCTCTAAATCATGTAACGTATTATGTCTTCCAGGCCTCCGAACTTATTCAGAAACCGAAGACGATGTCATCTGCACCAAAAAGCCAGAACTCCACTAATGTACAGAACAGGTAACAGAGCTGAAACTTTCACTTTAATATCATCCCTTTTCACAGCCATAAGATAACATTTTAACTGCCTGTCACCGCCAGGAAGAGCTTACTGTATATAATTATTGTTTGATAAAAAGTGTGCAGTAAGCTCCCCCTAGTGGTGGCTGAAGGCAGCTAGAATTTTATAATTGAACTCTTATACAGAGGATTTGGAGTTTTGTATGTTGACATTGGCCAAAAGTTGCTGCGCCCTTAAGGGGTTAATGGAGTAATAGATTTCCTTTGAACACCATTTCCACCCATATAAGCGTTCTAGATGGATGCTATTATCCTCCTTATAGAAATAAAGCATTAGTAGCGATTAGACGTATCCTTGTGTTCAGGGCCGTAAGCGAAACCCAGCATTACCATTAAATACCTCAGGGAAGCATTGGTCTTAGCCAGCAGAAGTGGAGTTTTAATCGAAGAAACTTTGCAGCAAACACTTCAGTATGTATCTGCTGTGCACATGAAGCCGTTCCGAGGACTTGCCGTCCATTAATCAATTACATCCGCATTAGGCGCCGCTCCATACAAACATAATTGTGTACAACGAGCTAAAGTCACATATTAACGCCGCCACAGTCAACAGTCCTATATACCTCGTGTTCTGTGAGCGGGAGAGGCATGTGTCTAATCAGGCAGAGTGTTTCAATGATTGATTCCAGAAGAAAAGTGGACCCCCCCCTCCCAAAATAAAAAAGAAATAAATAAAAGAAATCTGCAGTGTAAGTTGTTAAAAACAGAACCAACCATCAAAAGTGTAATATATACGGCTAACTTAAAGGGTTATTTCCATCTTCCCATTCCTCCACAGGATATAACTCAGAGACTCCGATGGATATGTCATAAATGTTCAAGATGGGAATAACCCTTTCTAAGCTGAGTCACTGTGTACATACATTACATTACTTATCCTATACTGATCCTGAGTTACATCCTGTATTATACTCCAGAGCTGCACTCACTATTCTGCTGGTGGAGTCACTGTGTACATACATTACATTACTTATCCTATACTGATCCTGAGTTACATCCTGTATTATACTCCAGAGCTGCACTCACTATTCTGCTGGTGGAGTCACTGTGTACATACATTACATTACTTATCCTATACTGATCCTGAGTTACATCCTGTATTATACTCCAGAGCTGCACTCACTATTCTGCTGGTGGAGTCACTGTGTACATACATTACATTACTTATCCTGTACTGATCCTGAGTTATATCCTGTATTATACTCCAGAGCTGCACTTACTATTCTGCTGGTGGAGTCACTGTGTACATACATTACATTACTTATCCTGTACTGATCCTAAGTTACATCCTGTATTATACTCCAGAGCTGCATTCACTATTCTGCTGGTGGAGTCACTGTGTACAGTGAGTGCAGCTCTGGAGTATAATACAGGATGTAACTCGGGATCAGTACAGGATAAGTAATGTATGTACACAGTGACTCCACCAGCATAATAGTGAGTGCAGCTCTGGAGTATAATACAGGATATAACTCAGGATCAGTACAGGATAAGTAATGTAATGTATGTACACCGTGAGGGTATGTGCACACACACTAATTACGTCCGTAATTGACGGACGTATTTCGGCCGCAAGTACCGGACCGAACACAGTGCAGGGAGCCGGGCTCCTAGCATCATACTTATATACGACGCTAGGAGTCCCTATCTCTCTGCAGGACAACTGTCCCGTACTGTAATCATGTTTTCAGTACGGGACAGTAGTTCCACGGAGAGGCAGGGACTCCTAGCATCGTACATAAGTATGATGCTAGGAGCCCGGCTCCCTGCACTGTGTTCGGTCCGGGACTTGCGGCCGAAATACGTCCGTCAATTACGGACGTATTTAGTGTGTGTGCACATACCCTGACTCCAACAGCAGAATAGTGAGTGCAGCTCTGGAGTATAATACAGGATGTAACTCAGGATCAGTACAGGATAAGTAATGTAATGTATGTACACAGTGACTCCACCAGCAGAATAGTGAGTGCAGCTCTGGAGTATAATACAGGATGTAACTCAGGATCAGTACAGGATAAGTAATGTAATGTATGTACACAGTGACTCCACCAGCAGAATAGTGAGTGCAGCTCTGGAGTATAATACAGGATGTAACTCAGGATCAGTACAGGATAAGGAATGTAATGTATGTACACAGTGACTCCACCAGCAGAATAGTGAGCGCAGCTCTGGAGTATAATACAGGATGTAACTCAGGATCAGTACAGGATAAGTAATGTAATGTATGTACACAGTGACTGCACCAGCAGAATAGTGAGTGCAGGTCTGGAGTATAATACAGGATAAGTAATGTAATGTATGTACACAGTGACTCCACCAGCAGAATAGTGAGTGCAGCTCTGGAGTATAATACAGGATGTAACTCAGGATCAGTACAGGATAAGTAATGTAATGTATGAACACAGTGACTACACCAGCAGAATAGTGAGTGCAGCTCTGGAGTATAATACAGGATATAACTCAGGATCAGTACAGGATAAGGAATGTAATATATACTCCTTATTTACTATATTTCTATATAAAATGTTGTTGCTGAACACTTTGCTTTGTTTATACTGTACTGGTTTTAAGTTATGTGATTCTTCTCCGTTTATATTCATAGATCCAAATAGAATTCTGCTGGGTTTCTTGTTAACAGGGAGAAGTGCATTGTGGGAGCTCAGCAGTTAGTTGTTAGGTCACATGTCTGACAGCCAAGTGTAAATAAACCACAGTCTGTTTTTTTAAGGGCCATCAGCAGGATTGTGATACACTCCAGTCACATCCAGAGCTGCTAACACCTGGTGTCAAAATCAGTAGAAAATAAGTAAAGCAAAGTATTTGCATAATTACTTAATCTTTTATGTACATTTAGACTATTGTTAAAGCAACCTGCGTCTGTCAGGGCATGATGGGAGTTGTAGTTTATCAACAGCTGGAGAGCTACAGGTCAGAGAACACTGTTCTAAAATGTGAACAAGCCATGTTTACTATTTATTAAATGTAAGGACTAAAGCACGAGTTCCTCCGAAGGCATTTCCATAATAGACTTTATAATGTGTTTCCCCCACTAATTACGAGCTGTTTAGTTTGTATCTTGAGGCATCCATGGCAGTTTGCAATTAAGAAGAATTAAGCATCTGATAAATGATGTATGAGGAATCCCAGGATCATCGATCACGCTTTCTTTGTCTCTAGAGGTCACGTGATCTCACCTGTCTGATATGTCGCTTTCTTCACTATTCCGGCAAACACCGCCCAGGACCTTGATAACAATGTGCAGATATATTTATAAAGGGGTTCTCTGCTTTGGAAAATCCTTTTTCGCTAGAAGGGTTTCTTGCTGATCAACTAGCTGATCACAGGGTGTCCTTAAAGAACCCCCAGCGATCAACTGTAATCTATGGAAGAGCCTGGCAGCAAGTGCTCAGTTTCCCTGCAGCGCCACCACAGGAGAAAATAAGCATTACAGAGTTCTCATTAAAATCATTGAGCTGTCTGTTTATTGCATGGATGTGCCGGGTCCCTCAGACTGAAATACACTATTTATAGCTGCACCCTGTGCTGGCCAACAGATGAGAGTCCTGAATAGTGGGTCCCCCTCTATTAGCTGCTGTGAAGAGCGTATGTTGCTCTGGAGGGTGTCCGACATCCATGCATCACACAGACATCCATAAGAACCCTTCACATTTCCTGTAGCATGGTATAACTGATTCCATGGAGTACCCGCCATAGTCATGAGGGGACCTGTCACCAAAAAAAGGTTTTAAAAGTTGACAAATTTTCCAATTTTATGTAGCTAAAGCTCCTCCTGTGTGACGGGTTCCGTAACGGAGAATGGATTATTTGGGGGTCATGTTGCTGGTTCCCCTTGATCAGCTGTTATTGCTACAAACATGCCTTGATTTCCCCTGCAGGACATGAAGCGTTGCACTGTGCCCATTGAAATAAATTTACCAGCCATGTAATGCGTGGTAGAGCTGGGTCCTCCCAGCTTAAAGGGGCATTTTTTATTGATGGCCTATCTTTAAAGGGATTGTCCCAACTGTTCACTAGGGCATATTGGCATCACAGAGGGAGTGGGATGTGACCCTTTTACAATTAGAAAGCCACTGAAAAGAGCTCCGGCGGACTCAGCATGTCCATTTATGTTTCCACTGCAATATGTGTGTCCGTCAGCTGATGTCCAGGGCAGTTTCCTTTTGAGAAGGTGTTGTCTGGTTGGAACAACCATTTTAATTGTAGTATTAGGGGGTAAAAAAAATAGGACCATGTTGCATTGCTACAAACTCCCCCCTCAATTGGACTTTCCCTAGTGCTGGGAGAAGGGAAGTGATGTAACGCATTTTGAGCCCCCTGTGGCCAGATAGGGAAATGCAGTGAACTACGTTTATGATGCCTGATCTGACTCCATTCACCTATGTATATCTATGTAAAACCTGCATTGCCTTATGCTGCGTCAGTATAAAATCCAGCTAATCAGATATAAATATGTGTTATTCATACCCTATTTTTCTGGCATTAGATCCGGCATGAATGTGAACATTTCACAGTTACTGTATGTGCTCCCTGGGCTCCTTGATTCCTTTGTTACTAATAATGCAGTGGTAATTATCCCAACGGGGCAGAGGCGTACACAACATCTCAAATTTATTTGCATGGCTGCCGCTGCTCGCCGTGATCGTGACTCTGCATAATCACCTTCATTCATTTCACAATTTAAATAATATCGTTGGCACCACAGCCGGCCGCCCAGCGAGAAGAAGTTCATGCCTTGGAAACACCAGATCAGCCTTCTTATGAACTAACATATAAATGAAGATTGACGTGATTCGGCTGGACGGCGCTATGTGTAAACAAATTTCACCTTGAGGCCTCATTTACACGAGCGTGTGCGTTTTGCGCGCGCAAAAAACGCAGCGTTTTGCGTGCGCAAAAGGCACTTGCCAGCTCCGTGTGTCATCCGTGTATGATGCGCGGCTGAGTGATTTTCGCGCAGCCGCCATCATAGAGATGAGGCTAGTCGACGTCAGTCACTGTCCATGGTGCTGAAAGAGCTAACTGATCGGCAGTAACTCTTTCAGCACCCTCGACAGTGAATTCCGATCACCATATTGAGTAACCTGTTTAAAAAAAAAGAGGTTCGTACTTACCGAGAACTTCCCGGCCGTTGCCTTGGTGACGCGTCCTTGGTGACGCGTCCTTGGTGACGCGCCTCTCTTGACATCTGGCCCCACCTCCCTGGATGACGCGGCAGTTCATGTGACCGCTGCAGCCTGTGCTTGGCCTGTGATTGGCTGGAGCTGTCACTTGGACTGAATTGTCATCCCGGGAGGTCAGACTGGAGGAAGAAGCCGGGAGTTATCGGTAAGTCAGAACTTTTTTTTTTTTACACGTTCACGTATATTGGAATCGGAAGTCACTGTCCAGGGTGCTGAACCAGTTTAACTCTTTCAGCACCCTGCACAGTGACTGTCTCCTGCCGGGTTCGGTCAAAACGAGTTCGGCCGAACCCGGTAAAGTTCGGTTCGCTCATGTCTAAGACACTCCGTTCGGATGTTTGTAAACAGAAAAGCACGTGGTGCTTTTCTGTTTACATTCAGTTTGACAGCTCTTGCGCGAATCACGCAGTTCGCACGGAAGTGCTTCCATGCGACCTTCGTGGTTTTCACGCACCCATTGACTTCAAAATTCACGCATCGTCTGCACTGCCCCATAGAGTAATATAGGTGCGTACGACACGCGTGAAAAGCACGCGCGTCGCACGCGCGTATATTACGCTCGTGTAAATGAGGCCTTAAAGCCACTTAAAAAAATTATTTCGTAAATTGCATATATAGCAATTCCCTGCAGTGCAGTCATTATCACAATGGCTGCCGGTAGCCATGGGACTCTTCTGGGAATAAGCTGCTCATATTCCCCGCCTATGTCAGCAGTCTATTTGCAAAAGGCAACCTGGATTCTGCTGACAGAAATTTGATATTTTATGATTGGCCGCTATAGGTAATTGCTCCTCGTTGTGCAAGCTTTTATAAATCAATCTCCCATCCCCCAATAACGTACATACAAGAGAGGGGACTCCGTTATGACACACAGTTTTGACACCCATAATAGAAAGGCGCTTGGTGTTTGCTTTCCCCTTCACTCCCTTTCCATGACCCTTGGGCCGATTCCCTACCCCTTGTTTGCCTAGTCGTAGAGCCCTGCACATGTTCTCACCACCCAATTGCGGAAGTGATGGGGCAATCAGGACTGGACCCCCTCTCTCCAAGGGACTCCTGGCAGCCTTATGGTCTGCTTCTATGGGAAGTATCCTCTTGACCCCCCCCCCCCCTAGTAAGGCCTGATGTCATCGGTTATTATTTTATATATATATATATATATATATATATATATATCGTTCTGATGTCATTGGGTATAAACTATGAGATCTGATGTTATTGCCCATAAATGACAGGTTCTGATGCATTATCTATTAACTATAAATCGCGAGTTCTGATGTCATTCGCTATATACTACAGGTTCTGATGTAATTTACTATAAACTACAGGCTCTGATGTCATTGGTTTTATATATATATATATATATATATATATATATATATATTTCTGATGTCATTGGCTACAAAATGACAGGTTCTGATGTCAGTACCTATTAACTATAGCTTGTGATGCAATTGGCTATAAACTACGAGTTCTGATGTCATAGGCTATAAACTACGAGTTCTGATGTCATAGGCTATAAACTACGCGTTCAGATGTCATAGGCTATAAACTACGAGTTCTGATGTCATAGGCCATAAACTACGAGTTCTGATGTCATAGGCTATAAGGTTCAGACTACTTTTATTGATATCAGATTACAGTGACCTCGTCATTTATTATAGGAGATGCCTTTTCTCAAGGATGAGGGTGATCCTCATCATCATTATCACCACATTATTATTCTCTTTAGGAACACTGTTGTCTAATTTTTGGGAAGTCCTTGTCGCAGTAATCTGTATCACACTCCTTGCTCCTTCCAGTAACTGGCAAGGTTTTCACTGATTTCAGACTCTCTTATATTTTCAGTAGTTCAAAGAGAATCGAAAAACTTGAAGTGGATCCAAAGGCGCATTCATTTCCCGATGTGGCAAATATCGTCCAGGAAAAGAGAAGCGGAGCCCAGGGACCACTCGTTCTAAGAAACGGCAAACCCAAACACGTGACCGAGGATGAAGGAGATTTCACAGAAAATTCAGAGGTCCCACCTCTTATATAAGAAATACTCTGTTAGGCTGGATTCACACGAACGTGGCGTTTTTGCGGACGCAAAAACGCAGAGTTTTGCGCGCGCAAAAATCACTTGCCAGCTCCGTGTGTCATCCGTGTATGATGCGCGGCTGCGTGATTTTCGCGCAGCCGCCATCATAGATGATTCTAGCCGACGTCAGTCACTATCCAAGGTGCTGAAAGAGTTAACTGATCGGCAGTAACTCTTTCAGCACCCTCGACAGTGAATTCCGATCACCATATCTAGCAAAAAAAAGAAGAGGTTCGTACTTACCGAGAACTTCCCGGCCGTTGCCTTGGTGACGCGTCCTTGGTGACGCGCCTCTCTTGACATCTGGCCCCACCTCCCTGGATGACGCGGCAGTCCATGTGACCGCTGCAGCCTGTGCTTGGCCTGTGATTGGCTGCAGCTGTCACTTGGACTGAATTGTCATCCCGGGAGGTCAGACTGGAGGAAGAAGCCGGGAGTTATCGGTAAGTCAGAACTTTTATTTTTTTTACTCGTTCATGTATATTGTGATCGGAAGTCACTGTCCAGGGTGCTGAAACAGTTTAACTCTTTCTGCACCCTGGACAGTGACTATATCCGGACGTCGCGTACCGGAAATTTTTTTGCCATGTTCGGCCAAAACGAGTTTGGCCGAACCCGGTGAAGTTCGGTTGTCCGGCTTCGCTCTTCTCAAAGACACTCCGTTTGGATGTTTGTAAATAGAAAAGCACGTGGTGCTTTTCTGTTTACATTCATCCTTTTGACAGCTCTTGCGCAAATCACGCAGTTCGCACGGAAGTGCTTCCGTGCGGCATGTGTGGTTTTCACGCACCCATTGGCTTCAATGGGTGCGTGATGCGTGCAAAACGCCCAAAGATTGGACATGTCGTGACTTTTTTTCAGCGGACTCACGCTGAGCAAAAATCACGGACATGTCTGCACGGCCCCATAGACACATATAGGTCCGTGCAACGCGCGTGCAAATCACGCGCGTTGCACGGACCTTTTTCACGTTCGTCTGAATAAAGCCTTACTGCCGATTGTATATTGTATCTTCACACTTGACTCATTTAGTTTTTTTTTATGGTTTCTAGAAAATAACACAACCTACTGTCTGGGTCATTCATACTTTTCCACTTCTCACAGTCCCATTACCTCCTGCCAGGGTCCATATTTCTTGTTATATATGTTATAATGACTGGGGGTGTGGCCTAATGGGATAAAAAATGGTTGCCGGTAATTGGACATGACCCCCAAAAACTTGGCCCTATCACATTCTTACATAAATAAGAGGTGGACCCATAGAAAAAAATAAAAGTATGTCTGGCATCCACCCGAACATAAAAACTGCTGGACATCAGATTAAAAATTCATAATTTGTATAGGAGGATATAGGTTTTAATTATTAAGACAACTTGCGGTTCTCCGGTAGTTGTAGAACAATAAGGCCATGTTCACACAGAGTCTTTTGACGTGGAAACCGCAGCAAAAAAGTCTGAAAACACCTCTCATTGATTTCAATGGGAGGCGGAGGCGTTTTTTTTCCCCGCAGTCGGAAAAAATGCTCGCTGGAAAAAGAAGCGACATGCCCTCTCTCCGAGAAAGCGTTTTTTTGCGGCGTTTTTTTTTGCCTGCGGCACTCAATGGACGCAGCCCAAACAAAAACAGCGAAAAACGCGGCAAACGGCGCGCAGGCAGGTTCAAATCTGCCTCAGTATTCCAGATGGTTTTTGCCTGCAAAAAAACTCTGTGTGAACAGGGCCTAAGACCTATCATGTCCTGCCCTTCATGAGATATTAGGAGTTGTAGTTCCTCATCAGCTGGAAAATTGCAAATAAAAAGAAACAATATTCCTTGACGTTTCTGCCCCGTAAATCAGATGCCGTTAACCCTTACCCTGCTGGGATAATATTCACTCTTTTGATCTAAACAAATAAAATTGAATTAGAATTGAAAAACCTGAATTATAAAATAAAAAAAATTCTATTATAACCTCCATACCCAGTTATTGTGTGACAGCAGACACCTTTATACTCCTGGGCGCCTTCATGCAATTTTGCATGGCAGCGTTCCATTTTGTTAAAATGTGATAAAAATTCATGTTTGCGGCTAAATCTGTCACCCAGACACACAGCTCGTCCTGAAGATGAGCGTTCAGGATGTGCAGAGTTTGTACATGAGGGTATGTTCACACGCAGTGGTTTCAGGCGTGTTTTGGGGCATTTACGCCTCGAAAAACGCCTGAAAAAACGGAAGCTGAACGCCTACGAACATCTGCCCATTGGAAAAACAGCATTTAGTTCATATGGGGCGTATTTTTACGCCTCTCTTTTAAAAACCGGAGCGTAAAAAGACGCTCCATAAAAAGAAGTAGCATGTCACTTCTTGAGGCGTTTTTTGGAGCTGATTTTTCCATTGAACACGCAGTAGCAAAATACGTCTGAAATTACGGAGCTGTTTTCAGGCGAAAACAGCTCCTGAATTTCGGATTTTTTGCAAGTACTCGCAGGTTTTGCGGCATCCGTTACGGATGTAATTGGAACGGTTTTTCAATGGAGTCAATGAAAAACGTCTCCAAAAACGTCTCAAGAAGTGACAGGCACTTCTTTTTCGCGGGCGTCTTTTTACGCGCCGTCTTTTGACAGCAACGCGTAAAATGACACCTCGTGGGAACAGAACATCGTAAGACCCATTGCAAGCAATGGGCAGATGTTTGTAGGCGTAATGGAGCCGTTTTTTCAGCCGTAATTCGAGGCATAAAACGCCCAAATTACGTCTGAAAACAGTGCGTGTGAACATAGCCTTATACCTATGTCTCATATCTTCACATAGTAACCAGAACCAGGTGCCGGTGAACATCCGAGTCACGTAGTCGATAAATGGCCTGACTAGGGGTGATTAGATATTTAACCGCTAAACTTCCCACCCCTGAACTAGCCCCCCCCCCCCCAAGGCTTCATGCACAGGTTGCGTAATTTGGTGCAAAAAATTAACTGCAGATAAACGCAGGTAAAATCCTTTATGGTGTGGTTTTTTTATGCATTTTTAGGTGTGAATTTTACATTTTGATGCAAAAATAGGTGCGGATTTATGCTGCTGATTTTGGTGCGTTTTTTTTTATAAACTTGTCAGATACAATTCTAAGGCGGAAAGCGAGATAAATTGACATGCTACAGATTTCAGATTACGCACTGCGGGTATATTTCCGTGCAGAAAAATTCTGCAACGTGTAGATGAGATTTCTTGGGATCTTATTTTCTTTGCTGGTGCAGTATTACGAGGCGGATTTGACGCAGGAAAATCTGCGCGCCAAATGCCCACGTAATACGCATCCTGTGCATTTCACCTAAATGTAACAGAAAGCACCTATAGAAGAGGGGTGATAACATGAAGAAAGGATCCTGTACCCCCTGGGGGCTGTACAGGGGGAGAGATAACCATCTATGATATTTCTTCCTGCTCTCACTTGCAGTTTGTAAACCAGAAATACTGAAATGTCATGAACTGCTAATCCCTACCAAAGAAATCACTATAAAGCGCACAGCCCTCCACCTAGAAAATGTAACCTGTGAGTCGACACTCCGAACCCTCTTCTAGTCGTCAAAGTTATTTTTTTCTTTATCAGAGATTTTTATTTTGAAAATATAACAGTACAGAAACATTTCACGGTTTGTGCAAAAAAAAGGAAATTTGCACGCAGTGCAATACATTTAAATGAAGAATCATAGTGTAACAACAGTATGCATATATATATATACATGTATAAGAACAACAGTAAAAGGTAGCCTCCCACCTATCAGAATTGAGTGATAAGAGAGATATAACGGCAATAACTGTACCATGTTCGCGTCAAATCAGTGCAATAGTCAGGGAGACCGCCCCCCCCAGTAAAGTGAAAAGTGACACATATAAGAGCACTTGTGAATATACGGACACACAACACATAACACCAGACAACAAAGGGAAAACACATACAGACAAAGCGCCTCCGGTAGGAAATATAATTTGTTCAGAACATTCCATCCAGCCAGAGAGGCAAATCAGCACCATCCCGGAATCCAGACCACACCATCCAAGTTTGGACGAAGAACCCTGAATTGTCCCTATCAGCGGACAGCAACTCCTCCATCCTCATAATCCCGTTCACCTCCGTTACCCATTCCGCCAGGGACGGTACAGTATGCGACTTCCAGTGACGAGGTATCACCGTTCTCGCTGCGGTCAAGAAATGTCGAAAGATCCCCTTTTTGAGGTGTGGGAGTGATCCAGGAACCATAGAAAGCAAGCCTATGGAAGCCGAGGTCGGAACCTCATTATGGAAAAGCTTGTTGCCTAGATCAAAAATCTTTCCCCAAAAGGGACGTAGCATGGGACATTCCCACCAAATATGCAACATAGTTCCAGGAGCCCCCCACACCTCCAACAATCAGGCTATACCCTGATGTGTCGGCTATGTAACAAGGTCGGACAACGGTACCACCTGGTAAGTATTTTGTAATTCTTTTCCTGGGCAAAACAAGACATCGGTAACTTATGGGCTAGAAAGAAGGCGGTGCCCCATTCCTTTTCAGAGTGTCTAACCCCCATTTCCTCGTCCCATGCGGCAGTGAAGGATAATTGAGAAAAAGAAAATTTTGGCAGGTGGGACAACACATGAGAAGGGGCTGTGGGCAAGGACAAGTAGAGTTCCAGAGGAGTCTTATCCTGTAGTAATACCAAACAGTCATCCATGGAGGAGAGATAGGACCGCAACTGCAAATAGGACCACCAGGTTGACCGCCTCCCCGGGCAGGCAGCAGATACATCAGTCATTGGCAATATGGCACCGTCTGGAGTAAGGGTCTCAGACAAACATCCACCATTTCCTCTCTCCCAACAGAGGAATGTATCAACACCCTCCGCCGGAGGGAAAGAAGGATTATCAAATAGAGGAGTCAAGGGACCCGGGCGATGGACAAGGCCCGTAGTACCCAGGATCCGTTCCCATACCATGAGAAACTGACGTGTGAGGAAAGGTAGAGAGAGAGTTTGTCTCTGAAGGACTGATAGCCACGGCAGAGAGGACAATGCAAGAGGAGACATAGCCTTTTCAATGCGCACCCATTGCTTACCTGTTTCCGAACGGAACCAATCAACTACTCTCATAATTATCGCTGCTTGATGGTATCATTTAAAGTCTGGGAGACCCGCGCCCCCGTCTATTTTTGGCCGGCTAAGGACAGCAAACCGGATACGAGGCTTAGAGGAGCCCCACACAAACTTGGTTATGGCCCTATGTAAAACCTGGAAAAAACTGGATGGTACAGCAATAGGGACGGTCTGGAAGATATATAGAAATTTGGGCAAGATATCCATTTTAACCGCATTGATACGCCCAAACCACGACATGCGGTTCCCGCCGTATTCCGCCAAGTCCTTCATGGTACGCTGTAGAATGGGCGTATAATTCAGAGCATACAAATCCGACTGTTGTGTGGGGACATGTACCCTTAGGTATTTTAAAGATGTAGGTTGCCACCTGAACGGAAAAACCTGAGCGAGATGGGCAGCTAGAGGGTGATCCAAAGAGATATTCAAGGCCTCCGATTTAGAGTAATTGACTTTAAAGTTACTTAAATGACCAAAGCACTCAAACTCCTCCGTCAAAGATGGCAAAGAAATCATGGGAGTTGTAATGTATACCAGAAGGTCATCTGCGTATAACGCCAATTTATGATGCTGTGAGCCAACGCGTATACCATTAATATTAGGGTTGTTCCGCAGTGCCACGGCCAGGTGTTCCATGACCAGAACATACAAAAGAGGCGAAAGTGGGCACCCCTGTCTCGTGCCATTAGCAATAGACAGAGGATCAGATCATAGTCCGTTGACACGAACTCGAGCAGTAGGCCTTTGGTAAGAGGCCATTATCCTATCCACCATGGTGGTGCCAAGGCCAACCTGCGTCAGGACACTGCGGAGGAACACCCAGTGCACTCTATCAAAAGCCTTTTCGGCATCTATCGAGAGTAAGCACATCGGTATCTTACGGGTTTGGCAGTATGACGTCAAAAGGAGAGTTTTGTTCGTGTTATCCCGCGCTTCCCGACCACACACAAACCCCACCTGATCATCCACGATCAAGCCAGGCAGTAATGGCGATAAACGAGAGGCAAGCAACTTTGCGAAAAGCTTCACATCTACATTGATTAGCGATATGGGCCTGAAGTTTGCGCACACCGTTGGATCCTTGCCTGGTTTTGGTAGGAGAGTTATATGAGCCTCGAGGGATTGAGGCGCAAAGGGACACGAGGAGGACACCGAATTAAAAACTTTCGTCAGAAAAGGAGCCAATTGATCTTTAAATGCCTTGTAAAATTTATTATTAAACCCATCGGGCCCCGGGCTCTTGCCTAAGGGTGACTCTCCAATAGCACATTCCACTTCGGCTTCCAAAAAATCCTCCTCAAGCTCCAAAGCCACCCCCTCCTCCAAGGTCGGCAACGCAGTATCATGAACATAACGGTCGATTTTATCCCGTAACGCCTCCGCCTGCATATCATGAAATTGGCCTTTAATATTGTATAGCGCCGAGTAATAGTGTTTAAAGCAGTCAGTAATACCAACCGGGTCATGAACCTCACTGCCCGAGGGAGATGAAACTTTAGGAATATATGACGTTTGTGTGCGGGGATGCAGTATCCGTGCCAGAGACCTACCGCATTTATCCGCATGTTTGTAGGAGTGCTTACGCATCCGATCCCTGAACCGAGCATGTGACTGGTCTATCAAAGAACGCAAGGATTCTCTCGCTGTAGTGAGCTCCGCAAAAATCTGTGAGGATGGGACCTGTTTATGACAGGATTCCAGATCCCGTATCTGAATCAAGAGACGTGCAATAGCAAACCCCTTTTCGCGCTTCAATCGTGCCCCATTTTGTATTAGTACCCCTCGAATGACACACTTCAGTGCCTCCCACTGGAGTGGCAAGGGAGTAGCTTCATGTTCATGAACCTCAAAGAAACCGGAAAGTGAATCTTTAATGGCCGCCACGCATACTGTATACTGTAGCAAATTGTCATTAAGTTTCCAAGATTGGAAATTAGGCAACGAGTTAGGAAGTGTGAGATTCAGAAACACAGGGGCATGATCCGACCAAACCATAGGGCCCACGTCAGAGGTAGGATGCCAGGTAAGCAAGTGGTGGCTAATCAAAAAAGCGTCTATCCTACTGTACATGTTATGCAGTGGGGAGAAATAAGTGTATTCTCTTACTTGAGGGTGTAGAATCCTCCACACGTCAATCAACTGCATGGAATGCATCACAGTTTTCAGTGCCCCCAAATGCGACTTAGGGACAACAGACCTGCCCCAGGAGGTGTCAAGTCTGGAATCGAAAGTCAGATTAAAATCACCTCCAACAATTAAAACGCCCTCAGTGAACTCCTCCAATTTCCTTAAATACAATCTGCCTACTCGTGCCTGGTCCTTATTGGGGAGGTACATATTAGCCAGAGTAAAGATCTTATTACGTATGGATAGCTTGAGAAAAACATATCGACCATCCGGGTCAACCAGAACATCAAGAATTTTATAAGAGAGTGACTTATGAATACATATACTGGCACCCTTGGACTTGGATTCCGGGTTGGTACTGTGGAACCAGGCCGGAAAATATCGATTCGTGAACTGTGGCGTATGGCTTGCCTGAAAGTGGGTCTCTTGTAGGAACAAAATATGTACCCACTCTTTATGCATGTTATATAAAATTTGTGAGCGTTTTTCTGGGACATTAAAGGGGTTGTCCCAAGTTGACTCAAATTTTTTTTTTTATACATTCTAAGCAGGAAATGAATTTTAAAACATTTGGTGTTAAAAAAAATTAAAAATTCATTTCCTAAGTGCCTTTTTTTTACACTTGATAACTCAGCAAGTGCTGGTTATCTTTTCTAAAAAGGGGCGTGAGCGGCTCGATGTCAATCAAGCCGCTCTGCTCTGCAGTGTGCGCGCTCCCGATGTTGCTAGATACTGTAGTTCTAGCAACATCGGGAGAATGTTCATCTCAAGCGGGCATGGTAAGCCCGATTGAGACGAACTTACCGTGAATGTCATCAACCCTACACTACACTACACTACACTACATTCACCCCGTTTCGGCAAGCCACTTTTCACTCCCCCACCCTGTCACTACATTTTTGTACCCGCCGCATCGGTGCTGCATCAGCACCCGGCGAACAACTAAAAATATATAAAATAAAATAAACTCACCTAAGACGTTCTAACGGCGCTGTGAACGGTCCCGTCACTTGCCATCTTCCTTCTTCTTGGCGCCGCTCGCATTCATAGTAACAATGCGTTGTGGCGCAGATGACGTAATCATATCAGGCACACGTGATTACTTCATCTGCGCCCACCGCTCTGTTATTGTGAATGGGAGAAGAAAAGTGACGGGACCGTTCAGCTCTTCGTGGGAACGTCTTAGGTGAGTTTATTTTTGTATGTATGTTGTTATGTATGTGTGTGAATGTATGTATGTATGTATGTGTGTATGTATGTATGTATGTATGTTACATAGTTAGTACGGCTGAAAAAAGACACATGTCCATCAAGTTCAACCAAGGGAAGGGAAAAGGGAAGGAAAAATTTCTACACATAGGAGCTAATATTTTTTTGTTCTAGGAAATTATCTAACCCTTTTTTAAAGCCATCTACTGTCCCTGCTGTGACCAGCTCCTGCGGTAGGCTATTCCATAAATTCACAGTTCTCACTGTAAAGAAGCCTTGTCGCCTCTGCAGCTTGAACCTTTTTTTCTCCAGACGGAGGGAGTGCCCCCTTGTTTTTTGAGGGGGTTTTACAAGGAACAGGATTTCACCATATTTTTTGTATGTGCCATTAATATATTTATATAAGTTAATCATGTCCCCCCTTAGTCGTCTTTTTTCAAGGCTAAATAGGTTTAATTCTTTCAATCTTTCCTCATAACTTAAATTCTCCATGCCCCTTATTAGCTTCGTTGCTCTTCTTTGTATTTTTTCCAACTCCAGGGCATCCTTTCTATGAACTGGAGCCCAGAACTGAACTGCATATTCTAGATGAGGCCTCACTAATGCTTTGTAAAGTGGCATTATTACATCCCTGTCCCGCGAGTCCATGCCTCTTTTAATACACGACAATATCCTGCTGGCCTTTGAAGCAGCTGATTGACACTGCATGCTGTTATTGAGTTTATGATTTACAAGTACACCCAGATCCTTCTCAACAAGTGAATCCGCCAGTGTAGCGCCCCCTAGGACATATGATGCATGCAGGTTGTTGGTACCAAGATGCATAACTTTACATTTATCTACATTAAACTTCATTTGCCAAGTGGACGCCCAAACACTTAGTTTGTTTAAATCTGCCTGTAATTCATGAACATCTTCCATAGTCTGAACTATATTACATAGCTTGGTGTCATCTGCAAAAATAGAAATAGTGCTATTAATCCCTTCCTCTATATCATTAATAAATAAGTTGAATAATAGTGGTCCCAGCACTGAACCCTGGGGTACACCACTTATAACCGGGGACCATTCAGAGAAGGAATCATTGACCACAACCCTCTGGATACGGTCCTTGAGCCAATTCTCAATCCAATTACAAACTATATTTTCTAAACCTATAGTCCTTAATTTACCCATTAGGCGCCTATGGGGGACAGTGTCAAATGCCTTTGCAAAGTCCAAAAACACTAAATCCACAGCGGCCCCTCTGTCTAGACTTCTGCTCACCTCTTCATAAAAACAGATTAGGTTAGTTTGACAACTTCTGTCCTTAGTAAAACCGTGCTGGCTGTCACTTATAATGCTATTTATTGTCACATAATCCTGTATATAGTCCCTCAATAGCCCCTCAAACATTTTCCCCACGATGGATGTTAAGCTTACTGGTCTATAATTACCCGGGGAAGACCTAGAGCCCTTTTTGAAAATAGGCACCACATTTGCCCTGCGCCAGTCCCTTGGCACTATACCTGTCACTAGAGATTCTCTGAATATTATGAAAAGGGGGACAGAAATAACTGAACTAAGCTCTTTAAGAATTCTAGGGTGTAACCCATCTGGTCCCGGAGCCTTGTGCACATTTATTTTATTTAGCTTGGACCATCTCTACATTCATCCAATTCAGTATATCAACTGATATATTAACAGCACTGGCACCGGCTACATCAGCTGCTCTTTCTTCAGTTGTATATACAGAGCTAAAGAACCCATTTAGTAACTCTGCCTTCTCTTGATCCCCTGTGACCAACTCCCCATTACCCCTATCTAGGGGTCCTACATGTTCAGACCTTGGCTTTTTTGCATTTATATGCTTGAAGAATTTTTTAGGATTTGTTTTACTATCCTTGGCCACCTGCCTTTCATTTTGTATTTTTGCTAATTTTATTACATTTTTACAGATTTTATTAAGCTCTTTATATTTTACAAAGGCTACAGCTGTACCCTCAGATTTGTATTTTTTAAATGCCCTTTTTTTGTCATGTATTGCCCCTTTCACAGAAGGTGTAAGCCATGTGGGGTTTAATTTGAGTCGTTTATACTTATTACCTGTAGGAATAAATTTTGCACTATAATAACTCAAAGTAAATTTGAAAATCTCCCATTTATCATTTGTTCCATTATTTGACATTAGTTCTTCCCAGTCTATATCCTGAATTGCAGCCCTCATCCTGGGGAAATTGGCTTTCTTAAAGTTAAATGTTTTTGCCCTCCCAGCCTGCGTTTGTTTTTTACAGTATAGGTAAAATGTAACTATATTATGATCACTGTTACCGAGGTTTTCACGAACATTGACATTCCCAACAAGATCTGCATTATTAGAAATGACCAGATCCAACAGAGCTTCACCTCTAGTCGGGTCTTCCACAAACTGGCCCATAAAATTTTCCTGCAACAGGTTGAGGAAATGTCTCCCCTTTGCAGTTGAAGCCGAACCATGACACCAATTAATATCCCGGAAATTAAAATCTCCCATTATCACTACAGTACCCGCCTGTGCAGCCCGCTCCATCTGTTTATATATCTGACCTTCCATCTCCTCAGTTATATTGGGGGGTCTATAGATTACACCAAAAGTAATTTTTTCAGTGTTTACCTCCCTTTCTAGTTCCACCCACAAGGTTTCAACCTCCTCACAGTCTTCACCCACTATTGTCTCTTTCACACTCGCCTTCATATCACTTCTCACATACAGACATACACCACCACCTTTCCTATTTGTCCTGTCTTTACGAAAAAGTGTAAAACCCTGTAGATTTACAGCCCAGTCATGTGAAGAGTCCAGCCATGTTTCAGCAACACCAACTATATCTATATTTTCTTCCAGTATCAAGGCCTCCAGCTCCCCCATTTTGCTTGCTAGACTTCTGGCATTTGTGAACATACACTTTAACTTGCCTGTCAGTTTTTCACTTTTATTATCAGAAATGTGATTTGACATTAATCGGGCCTTTTTATTTACACTGATGTTTTGTAACGAAAGGATCTCCTTATCTTGTTGTCTAGTCCTCTCCCCACATTCTGTTTCTCCCCCCACCAATATAGTCTGACCCCTCTCTAACCTGGCTACCCCTTTTTTTTCTACATTGACCTCCCTCCTCAGCCCTAGTTTAAATACTCCGCCACCCCAGCTAGAATTCTCTCCCCCAGCACAGCGGACCCCCTTCCATTTAGGTGCAAATCATCTGCAGAATACAGTTTGTACCCCAATGAAAAGTCAGCCCAGTGCTCTAGGAACCCAAATCCTTCTCCTCTACACCAAGACTTCAGCCATGCATTTAACTCCCTAAGCTCCCGCTGTCTTTCCTGTGATGCGCATGGCACAGGCAGTATTCCTGAGAATACAACCTTGGAGGTCCTTCCCTTCAGCTTGTAGCCTAGTTCTTTAAAATTATTCTTAAGGCTCCTCCACCTACCATTTATTCTGTCGTTGGTACCGACATGGACCACGACAGCTGGATCATCACCAGCCCCTCCCAGCAATTTGTCCACCCGTTCCACCACATGCCGAACCCTGGCACCAGGGAGACAGCAAACCATTCGGTTGAGGCGGTCTTGGCGACAAATTATTCTATCCGTCTTCCTGATTATAGAATCCCCTACAACTATCAATTGTCTTGGCTTGCCTGCATTACCATCCCGCCGACTACTAGCTGGGCTGTTCTCCCGGCTGTTAGGGAGATCAGTATCCACTAGGGCTGCCTTTTCTGAGACTGACACCCTCGCATCATCACCCAACCTGGCAATTTTGCTTGGAATGCCAGAAACCGGATCGGCCTTCCTTGTCTTTGACCCCTTTCTACTGCCCCTAACTACATTAACCCAGCTACTTACCTGATCCTGCTCACCCATGTCTTCACCCTCCAGTTCTAACCCACTAACTGCATGCTCTGTGAGCAGCAAGCTCCGCTCAAAATTGTCTATCCTCCTCAGTGTTGCATTCTGCTCCTCCAGATCTCTAATACGAGCTTCCAGGTGAACAACATGCTCACATCTGCCACAGAGATATTCACCCTGGAACTCCGGCTCCAGTCGTGTATACATATGACAAACTGTGCACTGAAGAAAACCTCCAATCTTGCTATCCATTATCCAAGTTACACCAAAACAGCGAACAATTGTCAAAGAAAAAGAAAAGAAGAAAAGTACTTACTGGGGCTTCAACTCCTCTTCACAATCCGGTTTTAGAACTCCACTTAGTTCACAAGCCACTTAAACCACCAAGCTCAGAAAGAGCAAGCTCAAAATGAGGTCTGATGACTAATTTATACCACCTGTGTCCAGTTAACCCCTTCCCCCTCGTCAACTGCTCAGCTGGAACGAATAGAAGTACAGCAACACAATCCGGTTTTAGAACTCCACTTAGTTCACAAGCCACTTAAACCACCAAGCTCAGAAAGAGTTGTATATGTTTTCTTGTATGTATGTTGTCATGTTTGTATGTGTATATGTGCATGTATGTGTATATGTGCATGTATGTTTGCATGTATGTATGTTTTCATGTATGTATGTTTGCAAGTATGTATGTTTGCATGTATGTATGTTTGCATGTATGTATGTTTGCTTGTATGTATGTTTTCTTGTATGTATGTTTGCTTGTATGTTTGCTTGTTTGTATGTTTGCTTGTATGTATGTATGTATGTTTGCTTGTTTGTATGTTTGCTTGTATGTATGTTTGCATGTATGTATGTATGTTTGCTTGTATGTATGTATGTTTGCATATTTGTATGTGTATATGTGCATGTATGTGTATATGTGCATGTATGTTTGCTTGTATGTATGTTTGCTTGTATGTATGCTTGCTTGTATGTATGTATGTTTGCATGTATGTATGTTTGCTTGTATGTTTGCTTGTATGTATGTTTGCTTGTATGTATGTTTGCTTGTATGTATGTTTGCTTGTAGGTAAGTATGTTTGCTTGTATGTATGTATGTATGTATATGTTTTCATGTATGTATGTTTTCATGTATGTATGTTTGCATGTATGTATGTTTTCTTGTATGTTGTCATGTTTGTATGTGTGTATGTTTTCATGTATGTGTTTTCATGTATGTATGTTGTCATGTTTGTATGTGTATATGTGCATGTATGTTTGCATGTATGTATGTTTGCATGTATGTATGTGTGTATGTTTGCATGTATGTGTTTTCATGTAGGTATGTTTGCATGTATGTATGTTTGTATGTATGTTTTCATGTATGTTGTCATGTTTGTATGTGTATACGTGCATGTATGTTTGCATGTATGTATGTATGTTTGTTTGTATATATGTCTGTATGGCCATGTATCTAAGCCAACTTTGCCGCAGGCTTCTATACATGGTATAACAGTCAGTATCACACATGAAAGTGAAAGTAAGCCTACGACATGTTTTATTTCATTTTGTTTTTATATTTTTGATTTCTTACAGGTTTGGTGTTTGGACTACGTCGGTTTCGAGGACTACTTAGATGACGCTTTTTTTTTCATCAATAAAATGGTTAATGAGGGTTGTGTTGGGGGTGCTTTATTTCAATAAAATATTTTATCTATATCTTTGTCTTTTCTTTTCAAGTTTTATTACTATCACTTTAGTAATGGCCGCTGTCTGAGTGACAAGGTCCATTACTAAGGGGAGGCTTAGTGTTAGCCGGTGCAGAGGCTAACACTAAACACCATTATTACCCCGGTACCCACCACCACCAGGGGTGCCGGGAGGAGCTTGGTACAATCCAGTACCCGATCATCTGTTGTGATGGTCGGGGTCTGGGGCGGCCGCAGGCTGGTATTATGAGGCTGGGAAGGGCCAAAAACAGTGGACCTTCCCACCCTTGTAATGCTAGGCTGCTGCTGCTGTGTTGTATCGGGCTGGTTATAAAAATGGGGGGGACCCCACGTCGTTTTTTTTTATTATTTATTTATTATTTTTATTAAAAAGACATGGGGTTCCACCCAATTTATCATAACCAACCACAAACACAGTGTTATTAGCCTGGGAATGTACTAAACCAGTGGCCCCTCCCACCCGTGTAATGCCAGGCTGCTGCGGCCTTGTATATGGCTGGTTATTAAAAATGTGGGGGACCCAACGTCTATTGTTAAATTTTACAAAAAAACGACGTGGGGGTCCCCCCCATTTTTATAACCAGCCCGATACAACACAGCAGCAGCAGCCTAGCATTACAAGGGTGGGAAGGTCCACAGATTTTGGCCCTTCCCAGCCTCATAATACCAGCCTACGGCCGCCCCAGTACCCGACCATCACAACAGATGGTCGGGTACTGGATCGTACCAAGCTCTTCCCGGCACCCCTGGTGGTGGTGGGTACCGGGGTAATAATGGGTGGTTAGTGCTAGCCTCTGCACCGGCTAACACTAAGTACCGCCTTAATAATGGACGCTGTCAATCAGCCAACTGCCATTATCTAGGCACTAATAAAGTTTGAAAAAAAAACACAGACAATTTTTTTAATTGAAATAAGAAATCCCCAACAAAACCCTCGTTAACCATTTTATTAAAATTTTCAAAAAACGTAGATCTACGCAGTAGTCCAACGAATCGAAGATGTAGTCCAATCGGTACATCAAAATCTGCAACAACATTAAAAAAAAGTTAGCAATGTGAACAATACCGATACTTATACTCACCTACACACACACAAACAACCACACACAAACATATACACAAACACATATAAACACACACCCATATATTACACAAACACACACATAAACACACAAACACATACACACATATACACACACACATATACACACAAACATATACACAAACACATGTACACAAACACACCCATATATACACAAACATATATACACAAACGCACACACACATATATACACAAACACACACACATATACACACACACATATACACACATATACAAAAACACACAAACATATACACACAAACATATACACACAAACATATGCACAAACACACACACACATAAACACACAAACACACACACAAACATATACACAAACACACATATACACACAAACATATACACAAACACATGTACACAAACAAACCCACATATACACAAACATATACATATATACACAAACACACCCATATATACACACACACATATACACAAACACACCCATATATACACAAACACACACACATAAACACACCAAAAAAGCACACACACATATACACACAAACATATACACATATACACACAAACATATGTACACAAACACACCCATATATACACAAACACATACACAAACCCACACATATACAAAAACACACACACAAACATATACACACAAACATATACACAAACACACCCATATATACACACACACACAAACGCACACACATATACACAAACACAAAAATATACACAAACATATACACACAAATACACCCATATATACACTCACACATAAACACACACACATATACACAAACACACCCATATATACACAAACACAGACTAACACACACACACACACACACTTACCTTTAGCGAAGCGCAGACTTCTCGCGACGGGTGCCTTCCACTTCATCTCCTTGCATCTCCTGCGCATGCGCCGAGATGCGCGTTCATGAGTAAATGACATCCTCTGCTCCGGACGCAGAGGATGTCATTACGCATGCGCGGCCACCGCTAAAGGTAAATAGCGGTGGCCGGGAACCTAGGCAACGAGCAGGATACAAAGAGGGACCGACCGCAACTTCAATCAACGATATCAAGAAAACGACATCGCTGGACGACGGACAGGTAATTAGAATTCTTCTTATTTTTACATGGGGGAGCTTTATAGCTCCATTTATCAACTTGGGACAACCCCTTTAAGCCCCCTAGCATTAAAGGTACAAAACTTCAATTGTGCCTTTGCCACCTCTCACTGAAGGAACTTGTAGAGCAATGCACTAAGCAGAGGCGAGACCAACAGTAACAGGACAAACAAGGAAGGGAGACACGACCACAAAGACAAACAGACAGGTGAAATAATCACCCACTCCTTGAGCTACTCAAGGAGAAACAATCCAATATACACCGGATATAACCAGTGAGTCCCTAAGAGGAGAAGTGTCAGGACAAGGTCTAGCCAGTGCCCCGCACCCCCCAACCCAGTGCAAATATCACACATCTTAGAACCAAAACATGAATGGAAAGAAGATCAAGGCAATTAGCTCAATATCACGAGAAAATAAAGTAATGGCCGATATTAGGTCAGGATCGAACAGAGATGCCAGCATAACACTACATTCCCGGAAATTTACACAGTTACCGCACGAGTATACAGGCATGTAATTAGTAAAAACGTAGATAATCACATAACATACATAGTGCAGTAGGACTGGCAGCTGAGGAACATTAATTAATTACGGGCAAATGGCCTATCTGATCAGCTGCCGCCCCTGCCCAGAGCGAAAGAACCAGTATAACAGAGTATCACATGAGCACATCAGACCTTCGCCTCCCAAGATATAAGCAGTAACAATTGAACTTAAGAGGCTTAAGCCGACGGCTGGCCTACAAAAAAAAAACATCCAGACGAAATCACAGCGGATCAGCACGTCGCCCACCAGGACGACCCATAGGAGAAGCGGGAGAACGACCACGCCGGCGTGGCCTTGGACGCTGTGGTGGTAGAGGGACATACAGCCAATCAGGCAAGGAAACTCTCGGCACCTGGAGGGCAGCACAGAAGTCCGGGACATCTCCTGGGTCTCGAACCCTCAGCAATGTCCCGTCCCTGCGAACCTGTAGCTGGAAGGGGTGACCCTAGGAATAGGAGATATCATGCTCTCTCAGCACATCCAGTAAAGGATGAAGCACTCTGCGTTTGTCCAGGGTCATCTTGGACAAATCGGATAACAACTGGATCTTGACCCCTTGTAATAAGACTTCTCCTTTATCTCGGGCCTTCCTCATGATCTGCTCCTTTAGAGAGAAAAAATGGACACGGCATAGCACATCTCTAGGCCTATCAGGATCCGGGTTACGAGGGCCAAGAGTCCTGTGAGCCCTATCCAGCTCCAATGGATCATCAGCAGGACGCTCCAGCAGGGAGTTAAACAAGGACTGTAAGACAGGTATGAGTTGCCCCGAAGATATATCCTCAGGAATACCCCGGAGCCGAATATTGTTAAATAGAGCCAGGTTAAATAGAGCATGAATCTGCTGGGAGTGATGATCCAGCCGTTCTGCATGAGAGACTTGCTGCTGTGTAACAGTGGAAACGTCGCCTTCTATGCGCTGAACTTGATCGGACAATTGAGAGACATTAGTCGTAAGAGCCTGTATCTCAGATTTATAGGTCATCTCAAGACGATTCACATAGCGCTCCATGTCCTGTTTAGTGGGCAATGTGGCGAGCTGTTGTCTCAGGCCCTGTAAATCATCTCCCATGCTAGCAGAGCCAACAATGTGGGGAGAGGAATGTAGATCCAAATCCCGAGGAGAAGCAGACATCGATGCAGACCCCAGCCCGCCAGAGGATGAGGAAGGAGAGACCCGGGTGCCATGACTAACACCACGTGGCGAGCAGGACGGAGCGGGAAGCGCCATGACAGTTCCAGAAGGACCCATCTCCACCCCCGCCTGCAGGGAAGGAAACGGACCCAGGGAGCCAGAGACCGAAGAGGGGGTACTGTCGGTACCTGATGCTGCAGCGGCAACCCCCGAAGAAGACTCCTCTGCAAGCGGGAATCCTGTTCCAGTTCGTCTCCCCTCCAGCGGCGCCATCTTGGGAGACGGCCCAGCAGCAGCGTCAGTGAGGAATCTTTGAATGGAGCCGGCTGAAGACATCTGCCTCGTACAGTATGGAGTCCCCGTGGTTGCCTTAGATTTCCTGACCATTAGGTAGGTTCAAGTGTGTCTTTATAGTATGCTTATGAGCGGGTTATGGAAGTGCAGGAACGGAGCTCTCAAGCAGCACGTCTGGTCAGCGCCATGTCCAAGCCACTCCCCCCTAGTCGTCAAAGTTAAATGATAAACATTTTATAGCCTGCAATCCAATGCAGAATGCTCCCCCTAGTGGTGGTGCAACAACTGGGCTGCAGAGACAACGGACTATGCCATGTGTCTGTGTCGTCCAATAGTTGTAGGCATCGAATAGGAATGTTTAAAAGGACCTGTCGCCTCTCCTGACAAGAAGAGGCTGGACGGCAGCACGGAGGGCTTAACGGGAAGCCTCCATGACTGCCATAGGAGGGACAGCCAATAGGGGAAGAGAGGGTTAGTTGAGGCAGGGAGAGGGAGGAGATGGAGTGGGGAGGAGCTGGGGGTGTTTCTGTTCTTCCTGCTGTTTTCGGCATTGATCCGGAAGCAGCGGGAGGAGCAGCAAGTAAATAATCAGCTCCCCTGCTCCGGCTTACCTGATCGCTGGCCCGGATCTTTCAGGCGGGCCAGTCTTCGCGCCGAGCCCGGCGCTCTGTGTCCCGCAGGGATGCGCTCCCCTCCCCCGCCCCTGTCTCAGACGCTGGTCACAGGGCGGTAGGGGGAGAGGTGAGGATCACTGCCCCTGCTCCGATAAAGCAGGGGGTGTCAGGGGAGCGGCGGTAGCTCAGGCTAGGTCACCCCGCCGCTCCCGGAGGTCCCGCCACCTGATCGGGGGAGTCCGGATGTGGCCCCCGCGGGCCCGCATCGCAATGGGAGCCCTTAGGGACGCTGCAGGCCAGGCTGCTGGGACGGGCGCCTCCTCCCAGGGCCTGCGTCCTGGCAGGAATCCCCAGCCGCGACGGAGCTCGGCGGTTAACAGGGAGTCGCAGGCGGGCTCCCTGTCACACTTCCACAATCAGAGGCAGTTTTTCGGCATGCAGTCCACGGCCGCCCCGCATGGTGATGTTCCGGCCAGGGGGCAGGCTTCCTCAAGAGCATCGGTGAGGACGTCAAGATCGGCGACGACGACGCGGCAACAGGTTCGGTCGGGACTCTGGGTCCCTGAGGTCAGGCGGCAGGTTGTCGGCTCATCTGCCAGCGTGCCTGGATCCCTGTGCGGAGATGTCGGTGCGAGTACCAATCGGCAGCAAGAGATGATCTGGGAGATGGGGGAGCTGGATGAGTCGCAACGCGGTCAGAATTTTCCGGCTGGCGGGAACACAGCGCCTGGGCAGCCTGGTGAGTGTATAACTCTTACTCTACCGTATTCAGCAATTTTCATGTCGGGTGTTGGGGGTGGGGGCAGCGAGCGCGGAAATATCGGCGCGCGATGCATAACAGTTTTAGTGGGGTGTTTGCGCGAGTTGGTCGGGCGATTGGATAGGGCAGCGGCGCCTGTAGTTCCAGCGGGGTCCCCGGGGGGAGGTCCGTGACTGGATTTGGAGGACAATGTACGTGGTAATTTTCTTTTCTGCCGCTTGCTAAAGTCATTTTGGAATGGCAAGCGGGATGAGAGTAAGAAGGGGGGAGAGGAACGTCGGCGGTATAGGCTTATCCCGCAGACGTTCGTCAATTGGTCCCAAGTTTTGCTATTTGGCAAGCGTGATCGGAGGAAAGGTGCCAAAAAATTGCTCGGCGTTGTTTTATTATTGGTATGCCATCGGGTTGGCCTATCGGGCGTACGGGTGGAAAGTAGATTGTTCAGGGGCATTGTACGGTGTACGTCGCTACCAAAAAACATGGCAGTCTCCACTTCTCGGTGTTGTCTTTTTGTCCTAGAGGTTGACTGGCCTCTATCCTCTTTTGTTAGGCTTGGTTGCGGTCCGGTCGGCGATCAGGGGATCAAAAAGGATATTACGCGGTGGTTACGAGTTGCGGCCCGGTTAAGCAGTCCTTTCCCGGGAGCGTGGGCAAGGTGGTCAGTCTAGTCAGTCCGGACAGGGCTTTGGGTCAAAGTTGGGGTTCTGATGGCAATTTCACAATGGCCGATGTAAGTTTGGTGCCACGTGTAGATTTGAGCATGTCTGGGTGGAGCGCAACGGGTCCTTGCAGTGGGCCGGAAAAGGCATGCGAAAGGTAGGCGGCCGGGCCCTCAGTCTTCTGCCGTTGGTCCAGGGGCGGCGCCGGTGAGGGTGAAAAGGATTGCCCGGTATCTAAGTGAGTGTCCGAATAGGGGTGCAGCTAGGATAATTTACGAAGGGTTTTGTGTGGTTTTTGTTATCCCTCCTCCTCCACACAGGGTTCCGGTTACCCGTTACAACCTTGAATCGGCTTATTTGCACTCGGCGGTCGGCTCGGGTAAACTTTGGAAGGAAGTGTCGTTGGGTCGCGGTCCGGGCCGGTTGCCGATTGAGAATCTAGTGGTATTCCCCTTTGGGTTTTGGGCAAAAGCGGGGCCTCATAGATTCCGGCTGATTCAGCATTCGCTTTCCCAGGGGATAGTACGTGAATGAGGGGATAGATAACGACTTATGCTCGGTTGTTTACGGGTCATTCGACACGGCGGTGCATTAGTGCGGTAGGCGGGGCCTGGGTCGGTGGCAAAAACTGACCGTTAGGCAGCGTTCCGGTTGCTGCCTGTACATCCAGAGAGCCAACGGTCGTTGGGTTGGCTTCCGGAACGGGGGGTTTTATGTTGATAGGTGGCTTCCAATGGGATGCTCTCGGTCTGGCGCATGCTTTGAAGCAGTTAGTAGTTTCGTGGAATGGGTGACGAAGGGCGTAGCTGGGGTGGATTTATTAATACATTAGCTTGATGAGTTCGTGCGTCGGCCCTAGCGGTTCCCCTGTTTGCGGTAACGCATTGTATTCATCGCAGAAGGTTGCAACGGATTTTGGAATCCCTCTGGCGCCTGGTACAACCGGGGGCCCGGTTTCTACCATTTGTTTTAAGGGATCTAAATGCATTCAGTCGCAATTTAGGGCAGGCTTCCTGAAGGAAAGAAATTACTGCCATGGCGGCAGGAGGTGAGGCGGGCTTGACGATTGAAGAAGATCATTTTGCGCGATCTCCAGTAGCTGCTGGGGAAGTTGAGATTTGCCTGTCAGATTATGCCAAGGGGTAGAATTTTAGTAGGCGATTGGCGGCAGCAACGGCGGGTATCCTGGCATCCCGCTAATTTTTGGGAGGATTGGTTTGGATCACAAGGCTGATTTGCAGGTCGGGGATGCGTTCCTAGGACAATATAACGATAGATCACTGTGGATGTCACCGGTAAATGATATGGGCAAGTTGGAGCTGTTGACTGATGCGGCGGGGCCGGTGGCTTTGGCGCATAGGCAGGAGGTCAATGGTGTGCGGGGAACTGGCCGGATAGCTGGGTGACCGGGGTCTTACGCGGAATATGGCCCGTCTTGAGCTCTCCCCAGGGTGGTTGTGGTGACCATTTGGGGCGGATAGGCCCAGGGATAAAAGGTTCGGTCCCACTGCAATGATATGGGGGTGGGTTAGCAATTAACAACTTATCAGCTTCGTCTCCACCTGTGGTTTCAGTTTTGTGTCATCTAGTTTTGGTGGCTTGTCTTAAACACGCGGGTTGTTGCGCTGCAGGTACCAGGGGTTTCCAATTGTATTGCTGATGCTCTTTCTCGCTCGCGGGGGATCGATTTCGCTAATTGGCACCGGCAGTGGAGCTGTTCGGTTTGGTTTGCCCGGAGCATGTCTGGGATCGGGTTTTCGATACCGGGGAACGGTTGATGGGGCGGTCGCTGGCTAGGGTGACTCGTAGCACTTGTTCGGCTTGCTGGCAGCAGCGGGAGGAGCGGGCAAGAGTTGGGGTAACATCAGTACGGAAAAGGACCGGTTGGTAGCATGGTTGTACTGGGGGAGGTTGGGGAGGTGGTGGGGGGGTCGCATCGGGGGTATGCGTCCCCCAAAAAAGCTACATGGTTTGAAGACTTCATAGGGGTTATCCCTTTGAAGTGGTCTTCTGGTGGTTGTAGCCATCTGCGGAGGTGAGCGGGGCCTCCGAGCTGGTTCACGGCTGGAGGTAAGGTGTTGGTGGTGGTTGCAGATGGCTAACTCGAGGTAAAGCGTATCTAAAAAGTTTTTCCCTGGCAAAAGGGAGTAGTTTGTTGCGGGTGGGGCGTTTTGATTTAAATCACGGGGTTTCCAGGATGTTTCCAGGAGGTGTCCAAGATGTGACCCAGATGTGGGTCTGTGGGGGGATAGACTAGAGTTGTTTGCGGCGGTCCAAGACTGATCAAGTGGGTCGGTAGGGTTCTGCCCTTCCGGGGTCGGCGATGTGTCCGGTTGCTTTTATGGTTGGTTTCAGCCATGCGGTGGGGTGCCGGAGGCGCCATTACTCCGTCATGAGAATGGCTCGATTTTGTCCGAGTATCAAGTTGGTGCTAGATGTTAAAAATGCTTACATGCGCCCTCATTTGTTGGGTGTGGGTAATGGTGTTTTGATTGTTTTCAGATGAGGTGCTTGTTTTCTTTTCAGATCATCGCCCTTGTTTAGGGGGGGGGGCTTTTGGGATAATCTTTGGGCACGGGGGGATGTCTGGGGGTGCGCCTGTTTCGGGAGTTGGTGCGGGAAATTAAGTGCAATTTATTGTGTTATGGGCATCTTATCCTCACCTAGTGATTGTGTGGTCGGACATAGTTCCAAGGAAGATTTGGCGTTTAGCGAGATCAGCCGAGAAGGTGAACAAAGCCCGCAGTTAGGTAAACCGGGCGGTGTCACGTTTTTGTTGCCAAGAACGGGGGCATTTGTGTTTGTCACATGGACCTGGAGTCAGGAGTCGGGAATTATTGGAGGGGTGAGGGGGTACATTTGACCGAGGTTGGAATTGATCCTGGCTTTAGCAGACGGAATTGAGAGGGCGGTGGTGGTTGGAGGGACTCACAAGCTTAAGGTGGTCAAGGCCTGTTTCGCTGTGGCGGGGGGAGTCCTTGAGGTTGGTCAGTACAAAATGGTGGGGGGGTCGCATCGGGGGTATGCGTCCCCCAAAACGGTAGATCATTTGAAGACTTCATGGGGTGTTATCCCTTTGAAGTGGTCTTCTGGTGGAAGGTATATCAATTGAAGGCTTCATCGGGTGTTATCCCTTTGAAGTGGTCTTCTGGTGCAAGGTATATAATTTGAAGACTTCATCGGGTGTTATCCCTTTGAAGTGGTCTTCTGGTGGTTGGAGCCATCTGCAGAGGTGAGCGGTGCCTCCGAGCTGGTTTACGGCTGGAGGTAAAGAGTTGGTGGTGGTTTGCAGATGGCTAACTTAAAGGAAATCCGGTGTTAAAAGGGCTTCAAGGACTTCCCCTGCTCTGTTAAGTGTTAATAATGTTGATTGTTATTTATGATTCTGACCCATGTTGGGTCATGGAATTATAGGAGGAATTCTCTGGTCGAATTCCTAAGGGAGTTATCCGAATGTTTCGGATTAAATTGCATTAAAAATAATGACAATTAATAAACGGCTGCTGTGGCCATTTCACATCCAACCTCGGTTGTCACGTGTCTTTATGGGAAGGGAAAGGGGAATAAAAGGTTAACAGGATCAATCAGCACAGGACTCTACTTAGGCCAGTCATGTCTGTTTTAGGAAATAATTGTATTCCCCATGAAATAATAATTGTAGTGCATCTTTACTTAAATCTCTGTTGTGCTGTTCCTCTGTTATTCCTCCTAGAAATGTATGAATAAATAAAAACTGGGTGTCAACAGGACCTCTTTTACCTCACAAGGGACAAGATGGCCATTTGACCTGACATTAAGGGTAAGTTCACACGATGCGTAAATACTGCGGATTTTCCACTACGGAATCCATTGCGGAAAATCCGCAGCAAATACAGTAGCAGCAAAGTGGATGAGATAAAACAAATCATCCACACGCTGCGGAAATAGTGAGCAAAAAAAACACTCAGATCTAGACCTGTGGTGCAAAATTTTATTCCGCAGCACGTCAATTATATTTGTGTAATCGCTGCTTATTTGTTGTGGGTTTTCCCCATTGAATTCAATGGGGA
This sequence comes from Rhinoderma darwinii, assembly GCF_050947455.1. NCBI lineage: Eukaryota > Metazoa > Chordata > Amphibia > Anura > Rhinodermatidae > Rhinoderma > Rhinoderma darwinii. The sequence continues at coordinate 14,601,558 of NC_134691.1, read as the reverse complement.
GGTAAAACCTGCAACAAATAGCAGATGTTGCGTTTTTTGTGGCAGGTTCGCAGCGATTCCACCGCAAAAAAACGCAACATAAATCTTATACTTACCCAGGAGTCTGTGTTCCTCCCTCCATCGCGGCCTCCTAGGATGACGTTTCATCCCATTTGACCGCTGCATCAAATCGCAGGCTATAGCGGCGGTCACACATCATCCCAGGAGGGCGGCCTGGATGACGTCAGAGGGCCGGCCTTTTGGGATGACGCTTGATCCCACGTGACCACCGCTGCAGCCAATCACAGGAGGCCGGCCGGCTAAGTACTGCAGTTTTCCGCAGTGGGCGTTCTGCATCCCAGTTTGATGCGGTTTTTCACCCAGAATTCCCTGCGGCGCACAGGACGTATATGCTGCGTGCTTTTACGCAGCGTATCTGCCCCGTGTGAACTCAGCTTAATACGGACACATCGTCACTGCGGTCTAGTCATCACAGACCAGGGACGGAGAGTAAAAATATTGCCACATTTTCTTAAAACATATAACTTGTACGTGGGTGGTAAGGGGCCAACGATCCTTGTGGGTCAAGGGCCCGACAGTTTTCAGTCCACCCCCCCCCCACTGTTGGATTACATTTCCCAGCGTCCTCTGTCCGGCCTTTCCATCCTTCATTCATCGCACATGGAACTGCTGTCAATGTAACCTAAAAATTAAAACCATACGCAAAGTATTATCCGCTTTTCTTAATTACCTGTAATGTGTTTACGCAACGCAATTAAAATTCCGACTATATAATTATCGGCGTGCGCGCTGCTTACTCCATGTTCAGTCTGGAGGATTTCTGAGCATCCACAGTCGGTATAATTAATTTTAATTATTGAAATTATACTGCGCTTGAATAAGAGTTTCCCCGACTCGTCCTCATGCACCCGGTCTCCTTTGTAGATATTTGCATGAAACTCCCACGATCCGAGGATCTGCTCATTGTGTTGCTATAAGACCTTTAACCCTTTCCCTCCGCAGCCAATTTTAGGATTTTCATTTTTGTTTTTTCTTCCCCGCCTTCCAAAAGCCATAACTTTTTTATTTTTCCATCGACATTGTTGTATTTTGCGGGACGAGTTTTTCATGGCACCATTTATTGTACTGGGTAATCGAAAGAAAATACTACGTGGGGTAAAAATAGAAAAAAAACCTGAGATTCCGCCATGGTTATTTGGGTTTCGTTTTTAGAGCGTTTATTATGTGGTAAAATGACATGTTACATTTGTTCTATGGGTTGAAACGATTACGGCGATAGAAAAGTTATATTGTTTTTGTTATGTATTACTACTTTAACAGAGAAAAAAAAAAAAAGTGCTTTTTTATTTTTTGTGGGGTGAACTGTCGTTTTATTGGTGCCATTTTGGGGTACATGCGACTTTTAACACTTTTTATTCCATTTTTTGGGGAGCTAAGGTGACCAAAAAACAGCAATTCTGGCATTTTCAAATTTTATTTTGTTTTGACAGCGTTCACCGTGCGGGTTGACTAATGATATATTGTTCGGGTACGTTCACACGGCCTATTTTCAGGCATAATTCGGGTGTTTTACCCCTCGAATTACGCCTGGAAAAACGTCTCCATTACGCCTACAAACATCTGCCCATTGCTTGCAGTGGGTTTTACGATGTTCTGTTCAGACGAGGTGCAATTTTACGCGTCGCTGTCAAAAGACGGCGTGTAAAAAGACGCCCGCGTCAAAGAAGTGCATGTCACGTCTTTGGACGTTTTTGGAGCTGTTTTTCATTGACTCCATTGAAAAACAGCTCCAATTACGTCCGTAATGGACGTCGTGAAAAACGCGAGTACGTGCAAAAACATCTGAAATTCAGGAGCTGTTTTCGCCTTAAAACCGCTCCGTAATTTCAGACGTATTTTGCGTTTGTGTGTGAATATACCCTTATAGTTCAGACTTTTACAGACACTGCAGTACCACTTATGTTCATTTTTATCTTTTTTACCATTACTTTAGGGAACAAATTGGAAGCGGTGTTTTTTTTTTAACTTAAAGCGAAGTTAATTTTTTTTTTGCACTGTGAAAAAAAACCTTTATTTAACGGTCTTTTTTAGTCCCCCTAGGGGACTTGAACCAGGGAACGTTGGGGATGCAGAGGTAGCACCCGCGTCCTGGTGCCTGAGGGGGGGGGGCAAAAGTCCTTCTGAATCATAAGAGGACACCAGTATTTTACATAACACATGGTAATGGGGGCCCTGTAACAGATTTGCATTAGGACCCACGTTAGACCTCCATACATGACACCTTACATGTAAAAATGACTGTAAACAATTTATCATAATATTTCAAGCAATAACGACAAAACCAGAAATTGTTCAGCAATATAATTAAAGCCACCTGCCTAGTAGGTCCTTCTCGCCAAGCTCTGACCTTTTGAGGCCTGGACTCCACAAGACCTCCCTGTGGTATCTGGCACCCAGACATTCGCAGGCCTTCATGGATTAAACTTGTTTTTCCAGCACATCCCACAGATGATCGATCGGATTGAGATCTGGGTAATTTGGAGACAAGTCATCACCTTGATCTCTTTGTCATGTTCCTCATCATTCCTGGACAATGTCTGCAGTGTGGCGGAGGCATTATCCTGCTGGAAGAGGGCACTGCAATAGAGAATCCCGCTGCCATGAAGGGGGCACTTGTCTGCAGCAATGTTTAGGTCGGTGGTACGTGTCACATCCACATCAATGCCAGGACACAAGGTTTCCCAGCAGAACATTGTCCAGAACATCACACTGCCTCTGACGACTTGTCTTCTTCCCATAATGCATCCTGGTGCCATCTCCTCCCCTGGTAATCAACGCACACGCACCCGACCGTCCAAATGACCAGCCACATTCCAGTTCTGATGCTCACGTACCCATTTAAGGCGCGTTTGGTGGTGGACGGGGTCAGCATGGGCACTCTGACCGCTCTGCTGCTACGCAGTCCCAAATGCAATGTTCTGGCACCTTTCTATCATAGAAACCTATAGAGAAAAGAGGTCAAGTACGCTCAAAATAATATGCGATAGAAAAACTTCTTTATTGACAGATACACAGAAACAGGACAATTAAAAAATGAGTCATACAGTGTAAAGTGGCGTCAGCCCATGTGGTATATATATATTAATGGTAGAACATGATGTAACAAATGAATAACAAGAACCCGGGATCAATACTGTTGTAAATTAAACAGTCTTGAATGCATATGGCTATATGTAACACAACATGAATAAATGGTGCAGGAAACAATTTTCAAGTTGGAACCACCATTGCCTATTATATGAGAGTAATAAGCAGTGTAGATAAATATATGGTGCCAATACACATGGATAAAGTAATTCACATATGAGATACACAATTAATTGGTACTGAAGAGTGTAAACCGTAAATGTAATTGGTAGCACAAAGTAGTGTAGCTAAGGCAGATGCAGGTGAAAGTAGAAGATCTGGATCCTAATACCAACAAATAGCCAGATGCATGGGAAAGAGTGTAATGTTACGTACCCGGATTCATATAACCAACATGGGGGAGACGCCAGTCCCGACGCGCGTTTCGGCTAGATGCCTTCGTCCGGGGATGGCGTCTTCCCGGCGGGACCCTCCCTTAAATACAGGCATAATTAGACCGGAATTGGTGTCAGTGTGGATGATAACGGAGGTTCTCGGCGACAGGCCGGGGGTAGCAAGATGGCTACTCCCCACTTCCGGTACCACGTCATCCAGGCGGAAGTGCGTGGACCAGGATTGAAGACTCGGCCGAGAGTGAGTGAGCCACTCCCCCACCCCTAGCCAGCGCACACCTCCCTCACCCATGTACTAATCAAAGGGGAGATGTAAACTAAATGTAAACTAGGACTACTGATCACGATAGTGATAGGATTTTGTAAGTACATTAGGAAAACTTGGAAGCGATAAATGATGTTGGGGGATGCAAATATAACCTGCATGCAGGTAAGCTGGCAAGAAACAAAGGAAGAAAAAGAAGACAAAAAGAAGACAACGATGAACAAAGGAGAGATATGGAAAGAAGAAGAAAAGCGCAAATATATGTGGAGTGACATGAAGGACGGTCCATAATAACTCTAAAATATACATAATTATATAAGAAAGGGACCGAAAAAAAGTGAATAAATGAATTAAATTAATTAATGGAGGTGTAAAAAAATGTATATATATTGAATAATAAGAAAGTGTTATATATGTATATATATAAAAAATATACGAAATATTATACAGCTATATACATAAATAAATAAATGAAGTGGAACAATAAATTATTTAATACAGGTGTAAAAAATAAATGAATTTATTAATGAAAATATGAAAAATATATTAAATAGTGTATATGAACAAAATAAAGGAAATATGAGAAGATGTTATATGTGTGTATATAAACAATACATACAATACACTATACAGCCATATAAATAAATAAATAAAGTGGGAGAATAGTGTATACCCAAATTTTATATAAATGCAGGTGCATATTCACCAATACTCATGCATAAATACGTCATAAATAAATAAAAATATATAAATACATATGTACATACAAACAAAATACAGAAATATATATATCTTAGACATTATAGAAAAATATACTGTATGTACATATAAATGCATAGGGAATAATATCCGTAAATATAGATATATCACCAATAAGTAAATATATACATGCACAAAAAATACATAAAAAATATATATATATATATACAAAAGGTACAAAAATATAAGAAATATATATTAATTAACATAAATCAGTGCAAAAATATCTACGCATCTATATATTAAAATCTTTGTACATGTAATATAATATAGATTAGTGCGGAATGATATCCGTAATTATACATATATACATAAACATAACAATAAAAAATACATATATACAATATATTATGACATATCAGATCAATTTTATACATACATATATACATACACATACATCAAAATAATAACACTAGAGACCAATTAAAAAGCCTGCATATATACAATAACCCTCCCCACCCATTAACCAAATAAATCAGACATATATATATTGATAACTTCATCTCCAAGAATCCATGAACTACAGTAGCCCCGATATACACGTCTCCGACAGATAACTGTATTTCTAAATGCCTTCAAAACATGAAAAAATTCCCAAAGGAGGGTAGTTAAGGTAATGGCTATTATATATAAAAATAGCAACTAAACAAAGCTATGTTAAACGAAGTAATAGAAAATGTAATTAAAAACTAGACCCGCAGAGAGTCAGTGGTTCAGAGGAATGGAGCGAAACTAAGAGATTCATTAAGACCCAGAGGCTGCATTGACCCAAGGGTCCAAATCCAGCGTGCTTCGCATTGTGCCAATTTTTGTTTGATATTCCCCCCTCTCATGCTTGCAACAATGTGATCAATGCCTTTCACCTTTAGCTTTGTTGGATCACAGGAGTGGTACGTTTTAAAATGGCGCGGTATAGGTTTTAAAGTTTCCACGACTTCCTCACTTGCTGCTCGTCTGATGTCAGACATGTGCTCTCTCACCCGCACTTTTAATTCCCTTGAAGTAAGACCGACATATACTTTAGGGCATGGGCACGTTGCGTAATATACTACTGCTTTAGTAGTACAAGTTATCGCATGTGTTATGGTATACGTTTTGGTGCCTGTAACGTTAGGGAAAGTTGTTATACTCTCTACGTTAGGACATGCCACACAATGCCCACAAGGGGAACACCCCCATTTGGCTCCCTTTGTCCCAAAAGGATATTTTCTCATAAATCGGGTCATAGTGACTCCTCACTAGGTGATCTTTTAAATTTTTCCCACGTCTTGCTGTTATACTGGGGTACCTAGTCACATAATTAGTGAGAATTGGGTCCGTGAGCATGATTGGCCTGAACCTTTTAACAAGTTCCTTCATTTGTGGCCACTTCGAGTGATAGTTTGTTATAAATCTCACCTTGGTCTGTGTATCTTTTTTCCTTTTGGTGAATAGGAGATCATCTCTGTTGGCATGTTTGGCTCTATGATATGCTTTCTTAATGGACCGCATACTATAGCCTCGTTCAATGAAGCGATTTTTGAGGTCCTTGGCTTGTTCCTCAAATATAATATCAGAGGAACATATCCTCCTTATCCTCAAGAATTGCCCAATAGGGATCGCCTGTAGGGTCTGTGGTGGGTGAGAGGATGAGAAGTGCAGTAGAGAATTAACAGAAGTCTCTTTTCGATACACGTCACTCTGCAAAAAAACATCAATGTCCTTGGTTAATTTGATGTCCAAAAAATCAATGTGCTGGCTGTTTGATTTGTATGTGAATTTAAGATTGATCTTATTGTTATTAAGATCCAGCATAAATTTATCCAATTCAGAGTGGGTGCCCTTCCAGATGACCAGGATGTCATCAATGAACCGTGCCCAAAACAGGACCCGGTCCATTGAATCATCCTGGCCATCTGTAAAAAGGTCCCTTTCCCACAGTCCAAGGAACAAATTGGCATATGAGGGCGCACAGGCTGCCCCCATCGCCGTTCCCTGGAGCTGTAAGTAAAAATTTTCATTGAAGGTAAAGAAATTATGCGTCAATGTGTATTCAAGCAAATCAACAAGGAAATCACACATGGGCTTTTCCAGATTGGTCGTAGACAAAAAGAATTTTGTGGCCCTAATGCCATCAGCATGCCTAATACTAGTATAGAGAGATTCAACATCAATCGTAACTAGTAGCATATCGTCATCAATGCTGATGCCACTGACTTTCTGAAGTCTTTCTGAATAGTACACTATTACTGCTCGTGTACATGTTGGTTACCTTTCTATCATAGCCAGCAGTAACTTTTTCAGCAGTTTGTTCTACAGCAGCTCTCCTGTGGAATCGGACCAGACAAACTAGCCTTCGCTGCCCATGCACGTTCACCCATTTGGGTAAGTACTAACCACTGCATATCATGAACACCCAACAACACCTGGAGATGCTCTGGTCCAGTCATCACAATTTAGCCATTTTTCCTGCTTCCAATACGTTAATTTCAAGAACTGACTGTTCATTTGCTGCATAATATATCCCGCATATAATGTATATAAGTGTCCTGCATATAATGTATATAAGTGTCCCGCATATAATGTATATAAGTGTCCCGCATATAATGTATATAAGTGTCCCGCATATAATGTATAGAAGTGTCCCGCATATAATGTATATAAGTGCCCTGCATATAATGTATAGAAGTGTCCCGCATATAATGTATAGAAGTGTCCTGCATATAATGTATATAAGTGTCCTGCATATAATGTATATAAGTGTCCCGCATATAATGTATATAAGTGTCCCGCATATAATGTATAGAAGTGTCCCGCATATAATGTATAGAAGTGTCCCGCATATAATGTATATAAGTGCCCTGCATATAATGTATAGAAGTGTCCCGCATATAATGTATAGAAGTGTCCTGCATATAATGTATATAAGTGTCCTGCATATAATGTATATAAGTGTCCCACATATAATGTATATAAGTGTCCCGCATATAATGTATAGAAGTGTCCCGCATATAATGTATAGAAGTGTCCTGCATATAATGTATATAAGTGCCCCGCATATAATGTATAGAAGTGTCCCGCATATAATGTATAGAAGTGTCCTGCATACAATGTATATAGGTGTCCCGCATATAATGTATAGAAGTGTCCCGCATATAATGTATATAAGTGTCCCGCATATAATGTATATAAGTGTCCCGAAAATATAATGTATATAAGTGTCCTGCACATAATGTATATAAGTGTGCTGCATATCATGTATATAAGTGTCCCGCATATAATGTATATAAGTGTCCCGCATATAATGTATATAAGTGTCCCGCATATAATGTATATAAGTGTCCCGCATATAATGTATATAAGTGTCCCGCATATAATGTATATAAGTGTCCCGGATATAATGTATATAAGTGTCCCGGATATAATGTATATAAGTGTCCCGCATATAATGTATATAAGTGTCCCGCATATAATGTATATAAGTGTCCCGCACATAATGTATATAAGTGTCCCGCACATAATGTATATAAGTGTGCTGCATATCATGTATATAAGTGTCCCGCATATAATGTATATAAGTGTCCCGCATATAATGTATATAAGTGTCCCGCATATAATGTATATAAGTGTCCCGCATATAATGTATATAAGTGTCCCGCATATAATGTATATAAGTGTCCCGGATATAATGTATATAAGTGTCCCGGATATAATGTATATAAGTGTCCCGCATATAATGTATATAAGTGTCCCGCATATAATGTATATAAGTGTCCCGCACATAATGTATATAAGTGTCCCGCACATAATGTATATAAGTGTCCTGCATATAATGTATATAAGTGTCCCGGATATAATGTATATAAGTGTCCCGTATATAATGTATATAAGTGGCCCGCATATAATGTATATAAGTGTCCCGCATATAATGTATATAAGTGTCCTGCACATAATGTATATAAGTGTGCTGCATATCATGTATATAAGTGTCCTGCATATAATGTATATAAGTGTCCTGCATATAATGTATATAAGTGTCCCGCATATAATGTATATAAGTGTCCCGCATATAATGTATATAAGTGTCCCGCATATAATGTATAGAAGTGTCCTGCATATAATGTATATAAGTGTCCTGCACTTCTTTTGACGAGGCAGTCAATTTACGCGTCGTCGTTTGACAGCTGTCAAACGATGACGCATAAATTACAGGTCGTCGGCACAGTACGTCGGCAAACCCATTCAAATGAATGGGCAGATGTTTGCCGACGTATTGGAGCCGTATTTTCAGACGTAAAACGAGGCATAATACGCCTCATTTACGCCTGAAAATAGGTCGTGTGAACCCAGCCTTAAGGAATGTTGAGGCAGATTTTTCTGCCTGCAAAAAGCTCAGTGTGAACCTGGCCTTAGTCTGCGAGGAGTGCCACAGCTATGCATCATTACCCCCAGATTCAGCAAATCAACGTTATTCATTATATAAGGAAAAGTTATACAATTTTCCAATAAACGTGAAACATATATGTAGGGGCCAAATTTTTTTTATTAGTGTAGTCCCTGCAGTATGTGAGTACTCGCTAATATACAATCCCTGCCTTGCAAATCCCTGTCCAATGTTGGAGACATCACATGGAAAGAGGATATCATACATTTTGGAACGTACCTGGTTCCCAGCATGCGCTCTTGCCCTTTCGGATCTCACATTTTCCGGCGTAGGATGTGGAGTGTCTAGGTACATTGGAAAGGAAAGCATCATTTGAGGTGACGGTGGAAGTTTGGAGGCTTTAAAGGAAATATATGGCCATACATGTCGGTACTCTCCTTGTGAAGGCCCTCTATTCCATCTCCCGGGCTGGCTGCCTCTCCGCACGGTTCCCTGGGGCTTGCTGGATGTTTGGAGGTAAAACCTGTATAAGCAATAAAAATTGGGCTTGCCGAATATAAAAAATCCGAAAGGCTACATATTGACCTATGGGTCTATGAATAGACTGCTAGCCACTATAGATCCTCACAAAATCAAGGATCTGATTATTGAAATGGAGGGGAAAAATAACCTGCCGTAAAATCTGCTTCCCTAATATACGAGGTCTATTTTCCTGTGACGAGAACTATACTATATAACAAGATTCTCTTCAAAAAATTATTACCAACCAAGTGGAATAGGAACTTTGGCCATTCTAAGGATAAAAAATATATATTGTCAAAAACCGCAAGTGTGAATATAACCCAGCGGTTTTACTGAATTTCTTTTTCTAAATAATTCCTTCTAAGAAATATATATATATTATGAATGTTATTTATCCTTTAGGGGACTTGGTTTATGTATAGAAGTTCTAATTGTATGTTTTTCCTGGCCAGGAGATTTTCTTTTAAAATTTGTGATTATATCTGGAGTTCAAAATAAAATATTTTTGATAATTTTCTATTAACCCAAGAGTGCCTAGTCATATTTCTGGAATATTTTGTTTCTTTTCTTTTTTTCTTTTTGTTTTTCATAATTTCCAATCAGAAATGGCACCGTGCTATATTTTCATTGCATTTTTGGGTTTTCTTATTAGGTATGGTTTAGTTATAACCACATCTTTTTCTATATATATTCCAGTTCCCCGTTGCAATGATTATGAGATTTTCATAGATTTTTACTGCGCTGCCGGGGGAGCGGAGGTCTAGTTGCACAGTCTTCAGTGATGAGACACGACTCTTCGTCATGTGACCGTCCCCGCTGTAATCTATGTACTCGCTGTATTACTGCTCCTGCTTGTACATAAATTACAGCTGGTCTGGTCACATGACAAAGAGTCGTATCGTCATCAAAGAAGACTGTGCAACTAGACCTCCGGTCCACCGGCAGCGCAATAAAAATCTATGAAAATCTCAATCAGCATGACGGGGGACCAGAATGTATATTAGCGAGTGTTGTCATATACTGCAGGGAGTACACTGCTAATAATTGTTGGTCCCCGTACCTAACGTTTCAGGTGACTCTTCAGAATAAGCTGTAATATGTGTGTACATGAGGAATAACACTTTTTCTGGCCATTATATGACATGTATCCTGCATATTTTTGCAGTTTCCCCCTCTACAGGCTCTATCTATAATTCTCATTTTTCTTTGAGTTAGTGGGTGGAAACTAACTGTGGTCATGTCTTCAGAATCCTGCTCTCCTATCTCTATCTATCGCATATATAGAAACATTAGCAGCATTGACTAGATTATAAGCCGTAATGAGCAGTGTAGCTGAAAATCCAGCACTGGGGTGGCATAGAAATCATACCACCAGCCTTCTATCTCTACCTGCTCCTTCCACATGCTCCTCCCTATCAACTCCATAGACTTGTATAGGCAGGCAGTAAAGTGACACCCCCCCAACTTCTGCAGAATGTCAATTCTGCTCTGTAACCAGGGTCAGCCAATGCTTGACAACAGAGGGTGGACAGCAGATTACAGGAAGGGAGACACCTACAGTAATGATAGTAAATTCACACAAAAATTGCATGGATAAAACAAATACATTTTAATAGTAAGTAAATTACAAAGTTGTTCTACATCAGGTATACTATTAGATTGGCATAAGTTTGAAAAGTTAGTGCCCGTTTAATGTATAAATACCTCACATTTTTCAAGATCTCTGCTTGCTGTAATTCAAAAGAAATCATCACTGTTTACTTCCAGTGGATAAAAATCTATCTGTATTGATGGACACACAGTTGCACGCCTCAATACACTACAGATATCAGAGCTGTGTCTTCTAATGAGCCATACACCTTGGGGCAGTATTATAGTAGTTATATTCTTGTATATAGGAGCAGTATTATAGTAGTTATATTCTTGTATATACGGAGCAGTATTATAGTAGTTATATTCTTGTATATAGGGGCAGTATTATAGTAGTTATATTCTTGTATATAGGGGCAGTATTATAGTAGTTATATTCTTGTATATAGGGGACAGTATTATAGTAGTTATATTCTTATATATAGGGGCAGTATTATAGTAGTTATATTCTTGTATATAGGGGGCAGTATTATAGTAGTTATATTCTTGTATATAAGGGGCAGTATTATAGTAGTTATATTCTGGTACATAGGGAGCAGTATTATAGTAGTTATATTCTTGTATATAGGGGGCAGTATTATAGTAGTTATATTCTTGTATATAGGAGCAGTATTATAGTAGTTATATTCTTGTATATAGGGGCAGTATTACAGTAGTTCTATTCTTGTCCATAGGAGAGGATAGACGTGTGCTTGTGAGCTCCCTGTTAGGACTATGCATGGCTTCTGACCCAGGTGGAGGGGAGGGGTCCTGGGCTGATGATCCTGGGAAAGCCCAGAGTCTGGAGTTTGACCTGCAGCATGGAGATGGTGGAGGTGAAGATCTGGAAATGGTGGCTGGTGAGTCAACTGAATCTCATGATGTTGGTGAATTGTGCACAAAAATGACAAAGAAAAATATCTTTAAAATGGAAATGCAAGTTCGCAAATTGAGAACTGAAATTAACCAAGAGACTGATCCAAAGGCAAAGCTGATGAAATGTGAGTGTCTGGATGTTTGCACACGTGAGCTGGTGATATTGAAGGAGAGATTGCAGAAAGAATCATGCACAGTACCCAAAATAAAGAACTGGGCAATTGAGAACAAAAGGGAGACCAGAGCCCAAACTGTGAAGAGAAAAAATATCATTGCAAAAAAAGACACTGACTATAATATTGTGGCACATTGAAACCCTGGAAGATATGAGTGTTCAGTGGCTGGGGGATCACATCTCTCATCATGTGTGGGGTCTGTGCAATCAGCCAACACAAATGCTGCTAAAGCTGCAGAGAAATGTGTGCCAGCTGACGAGGGGTTAACTGCAGTAGACTCTATGTGCAGTACTGATGAAGTGAATGCGAGTGGCACTCCTGGGAGTGAGCAAGAAAGTGCCGCATATACTGACATTGTAAGTGAGACCTCGCTCAGCGCGGTGATTGACAGTATGATATCTGATGAACCAGCGGCACAGGCTGAGGAGGACATTGCAGACCCTGTTCTGGAGGTTCAGCCGTCCGCAGTGTCAGTGAATGGAGTGCAGGTTACACAGCGATCAGGAGCAGACACAGGAGGATCTGCAGTACAATCAGCTGAGGAGAGGTCCAGTCCTGACCCACCTGCTGACAGACCTCAGTACACGAGACTGTTCTCCAGCGTCACAAGACCGACTAACCCCGCACCTCAAAGGAGGAACGCGGTCAGAATCAGGTACTCAGAACCACAGGAAAACATCCCCTCCAGACTCCACATTGGGAAAGTTTTGTTGAAGGAGTTTATGAAGTTTAAAGCTTCTGAGGTGTTCGCTCTGATCCACGTTCCCTCCAGCAGGAATTATGACATCAGTTTCAAGCTGCAATATAGTCTAGACTTGTTCTGGAGTATTTATAACGATACAAAGGAGCACGCGATGTGGGAGCATCTACATGTCATCCAGCTGACTAAACCCCAGGTAGTCACTGCCACCGTCCTGTTCCAGTCTGAGGTGGTGGCTCTGGCAGATTTGCAGCACTGGTTGAGCAGATATTGTGAGGTGAAGAGACTGCCAACAAAGATCTATGATGAGGAGGAGATCTGGAATCGAGGATATTCTGTCAAGATCCAGCTGGTTCAGGAGAATGGAGTGACCAGACATCTGCCGCACTCATTCTACCTGGGCTCGGAGAGAGGCGTATGTTACTACCCTGGTCAACCGCGACGGTGCCATAGATGTGGGGGCAGACACCTGGCATTCAACTGTTCCCGTATTAAGTGCTCACTATGTGGTCAGTTTGGGCATGTGAAGGACGATTGTACAGGACCTGTCATCTGTAACCTGTTCTTAGGACCTGGACATACATTCCGGGAGTGTTCGCATGCAGAGCATAATAAAGAGGAGACCTTTAAAGAAGCCATGGAGGAAGAGCAGGAGGATGTCTCCATATGTGTAGATACAACCCCAGAACCTGGAAGTCCCAGCGATGATGTGAGCCAAAGTACCAGAGACCCTGCTCCAGAGACGAATGTCCCATCTGTGGATGCTGCACAAGTGTCACCAGCCACTGAAAATAGAGGTCATGCTAAAAGTAAAATATCCAGTCATTCTGTCACCAAAACATCTAAACATCTGCCCAACACCATTAAGGAACCAGCTAATCCAGCCGCAGCGACCAGTAAGGAACCAGCTGATCCAGCCGCAGCGGCCAGTAAAAAACCAGCTGGGCCAGCCGCAGCGACCAGTAAAAAAACAGCTGATCCAGCCGCAGCGACCAGTATCGATGAGGAGGGATTTCAGACGGTTAAAAGGAGAAGTAAAACAGATGATTCTTCTAGGAAAAAAATCACTGCTGCAAAGAAATCACCGGAGTCTCCAGTGCTGGCGATAACTGGGGGACGTTACTGTGCGCTGGGGGAAGATGACCAGGAAGAAGAAGCAGAGATGGAGCAAGTCTCCTCACACAACCCAGAGACGACGAACCACAGGATAAAGATGCTGACCCCCCAATGTCCACCAAAAGATGGGGTGTTACAGGACATAGTAGTGGAAGAAGAAAAAAAAGTAGGAAAGACATGTAACCAGGATGAGGCTGAAAATCACCTCCTATTAATGTGAACAGCGTGAAGAATTGGAGCAGGCGGCGGGCGATATTCCAGCGTCTGTCTGACGACAAAACCAATGTCCTCTTTATATAAGAGACTTATCTACAGAGTAATGTCCCTGCTGTGTCCCTGCAGTCACCACATCTAGTGGGACAGTGAAACTCTCAGCTGCTGTATGGAGACTTCTACCCCGAACTCCGTTTATATCATAGAGGTTCACTATATGTCATAAATGTGGTGACCGTGTACCCTCTGTGGTGTGCCCGATGCTGCCCGGTCACCAATAAAGAAGAACTCTCCTGTAATGCTGTCTAGAATAATATCATGAAAAATAGTTGAAACAATCTATACTGGAGCAATATTCATATATTATGGTTTGTTTAATGATTGTGATGTTATTAAGAGACAAATGTTTATTTTCTTTATCTGTTATGAGTGTATTGCAAAGATATTGTAATAATTTGTTGCAAGTTTTCAAATAAAAAAGATAATTATAGTAGTTATATTCTTGTATATAGGGCCAGTATTATAGTAGTTATATTCTTGTATGTAAGGGCAGTATTATAGTAGTTATATTCTTGTATATAGGGGCAGTATTATAGTAGTTATATTCTTGTACATAGGGGCAGTATTATAGTAGTTATATTCTCTATATAGAAGGCGGTATTATAGTAGTTCTATTCTTCTATATAGGGGGCAGTATTATAGTAGTTATATTCTGGTACATAGGGAGCAGTATTATAGTAGTTATATTCTTGTATATAGGGGGCAGTATTATAGTAGTTATATTCTTGTATATAGGAGCAGTATTATAGTAGTTATATTCTTGTATATAGGGGCAGTATTACAGTAGTTCTATTCTTGTCCATAGGAGAGGATAGACGTGTGCTTGTGAGCTCCCTGTTAGGACTATGCATGGCTTCTGACCCAGGTGGAGGGGAGGGGTCCTGGGCTGATGATCCTGGGAAAGCCCAGAGTCTGGAGTTTGACCTGCAGCATGGAGATGGTGGAGGTGAAGATCTGGAAATGGTGGCTGGTGAGTCAACTGAATCTCATGATGTTGGTGAATTGTGCACAAAAATGACAAAGAAAAATATCTTTAAAATGGAAATGCAAGTTCGCAAATTGAGAACTGAAATTAACCAAGAGACTGATCCAAAGGCAAAGCTGATGAAATGTGAGTGTCTGGATGTTTGCACACGTGAGCTGGTGATATTGAAGGAGAGATTGCAGAAAGAATCATGCACAGTACCCAAAATAAAGAACTGGGCAATTGAGAACAAAAGGGAGACCAGAGCCCAAACTGTGAAGAGAAAAAATATCATTGCAAAAAAAGACACTGACTATAATATTGTGGCACATTGAAACCCTGGAAGATATGAGTGTTCAGTGGCTGGGGGATCACATCTCTCATCATGTGTGGGGTCTGTGCAATCAGCCAACACAAATGCTGCTAAAGCTGCAGAGAAATGTGTGCCAGCTGACGAGGGGTTAACTGCAGTAGACTCTATGTGCAGTACTGATGAAGTGAATGCGAGTGGCACTCCTGGGAGTGAGCAAGAAAGTGCCGCATATACTGACATTGTAAGTGAGACCTCGCTCAGCGCGGTGATTGACAGTATGATATCTGATGAACCAGCGGCACAGGCTGAGGAGGACATTGCAGACCCTGTTCTGGAGGTTCAGCCGTCCGCAGTGTCAGTGAATGGAGTGCAGGTTACACAGCGATCAGGAGCAGACACAGGAGGATCTGCAGTACAATCAGCTGAGGAGAGGTCCAGTCCTGACCCACCTGCTGACAGACCTCAGTACACGAGACTGTTCTCCAGCGTCACAAGACCGACTAACCCCGCACCTCAAAGGAGGAACGCGGTCAGAATCAGGTACTCAGAACCACAGGAAAACATCCCCTCCAGACTCTACATTGGGAAAGTTTTGTTGAAGGAGTTTATGAAGTTTAAAGCTTCTGAGGTGTTCGCTCTGATCCACGTTCCCTCCAGCAGGAATTATGACATCAGTTTCAAGCTGCAATATAGTCTAGACTTGTTCTGGAGTATTTATAACGATACAAAGGAGCACGCGATGTGGGAGCATCTACATGTCATCCAGCTGACTAAACCCCAGGTAGTCACTGCCACCGTCCTGTTCCAGTCTGAGGTGGTGGCTCTGGCAGATTTGCAGCACTGGTTGAGCAGATATTGTGAGGTGAAGAGACTGCCAACAAAGATCTATGATGAGGAGGAGATCTGGAATCGAGGATATTCTGTCAAGATCCAGCTGGTTCAGGAGAATGGAGTGACCAGACATCTGCCGCACTCATTCTACCTGGGCTCGGAGAGAGGCGTATGTTACTACCCTGTTCAACCGCGACGGTGCCATAGATGTGGGGGCAGACACCTGGCATTCAACTGTTCCCGTATTAAGTGCTCACTATGTGGTCAGTTTGGGCATGTGAAGGACGATTGTACAGGACCTGTCATCTGTAACCTGTTCTTAGGACCTGGACATACATTCCGGGAGTGTTCGCATGCAGAGCATAATAAAGAGGAGACCTTTAAAGAAGCCATGGAGGAAGAGCAGGAGGATGTCTCCATATGTGTAGATACAACCCCAGAACCTGGAAGTCCCAGCGATGATGTGAGCCAAAGTACCAGAGACCCTGCTCCAGAGACGAATGTCCCATCTGTGGATGCTGCACAAGTGTCACCAGCCACTGAAAATAGAGGTCATGCTAAAAGTAAAATATCCAGTCATTCTGTCACCAAAACATCTAAACATCTGCCCAACACCATTAAGGAACCAGCTAATCCAGCCGCAGCGACCAGTAAGGAACCAGCTGATCCAGCCGCAGCGGCCAGTAAAAAACCAGCTGGGCCAGCCGCAGCGACCAGTAAAAAAACAGCTGATCCAGCCGCAGCGACCAGTATCGATGAGGAGGGATTTCAGACGGTTAAAAGGAGAAGTAAAACAGATGATTCTTCTAGGAAAAAAATCACTGCTGCAAAGAAATCACCGGAGTCTCCAGTGCTGGCGATAACTGGGGGACGTTACTGTGCGCTGGGGGAAGATGACCAGGAAGAAGAAGCAGAGATGGAGCAAGTCTCCTCACACAACCCAGAGACGACGAACCTCAGGATGAAGATGCTGACCCCCCAATGTCCACCAAAAGATGGGGTGTTACAGGACATAGTAGTGGAAGAAGAAAAAAAAGTAGGAAAGACATGTAACCAGGATGAGGCTGAAAATCACCTCCTATTAATGTGAACAGCGTGAAGAATTGGAGCAGGCGGCGGGCGATATTCCAGCGTCTGTCTGACGACAAAACCAATGTCCTCTTTATATAAGAGACTTATCTACAGAGTAATGTCCCTGCTGTGTCCCTGCAGTCACCACATCTAGTGGGACAGTGAAACTCTCAGCTGCTGTATGGAGACTTCTACCCCGAACTCCGTTTATATCATAGAGGTTCACTATATGTCATAAATGTGGTGACCGTGTACCCTCTGTGGTGTGCCCGATGCTGCCCGGTCACCAATAAAGAAGAACTCTCCTGTAATGCTGTCTAGAATAATATCATGAAAAATAGTTGAAACAATCTATACTGGAGCAATATTCATATATTATGGTTTGTTTAATGATTGTGATGTTATTAAGAGACAAATGTTTATTTTCTTTATCTGTTATGAGTGTATTGCAAAGATATTGTAATAATTTGTTGCAAGTTTTCAAATAAAAAAGATAATTATAGTAGTTATATTCTTGTATATAGGGCCAGTATTATAGTAGTTATATTCTTGTATGTAAGGGCAGTATTATAGTAGTTATATTCTTGTATATAGGGGCAGTATTATAGTAGTTATATTCTTGTACATAGGGGCAGTATTATAGTAGTTATATTCTCTATATAGAAGGCGGTATTATAGTAGTTCTATTCTTCTATATAGGGGGCAGTATTATAGTAGTTATATTCTGGTACATAGGGAGCAGTATTATAGTAGTTATATTCTTGTATATAGGGGGCAGTATTATAGTAGTTATATTCTTGTATATAGGAGCAGTATTATAGTAGTTATATTCTTGTATATAGGGGCAGTATTACAGTAGTTCTATTCTTGTCCATAGGAGAGGATAGACGTGTGCTTGTGAGCTCCCTGTTAGGACTATGCATGGCTTCTGACCCAGGTGGAGGGGAGGGGTCCTGGGCTGATGATCCTGGGAAAGCCCAGAGTCTGGAGTTTGACCTGCAGCATGGAGATGGTGGAGGTGAAGATCTGGAAATGGTGGCTGGTGAGTCAACTGAATCTCATGATGTTGGTGAATTGTGCACAAAAATGACAAAGAAAAATATCTTTAAAATGGAAATGCAAGTTCGCAAATTGAGAACTGAAATTAACCAAGAGACTGATCCAAAGGCAAAGCTGATGAAATGTGAGTGTCTGGATGTTTGCACACGTGAGCTGGTGATATTGAAGGAGAGATTGCAGAAAGAATCATGCACAGTACCCAAAATAAAGAACTGGGCAATTGAGAACAAAAGGGAGACCAGAGCCCAAACTGTGAAGAGAAAAAATATCATTGCAAAAAAAGACACTGACTATAATATTGTGGCACATTGAAACCCTGGAAGATATGAGTGTTCAGTGGCTGGGGGATCACATCTCTCATCATGTGTGGGGTCTGTGCAATCAGCCAACACAAATGCTGCTAAAGCTGCAGAGAAATGTGTGCCAGCTGACGAGGGGTTAACTGCAGTAGACTCTATGTGCAGTACTGATGAAGTGAATGCGAGTGGCACTCCTGGGAGTGAGCAAGAAAGTGCCGCATATACTGACATTGTAAGTGAGACCTCGCTCAGCGCGGTGATTGACAGTATGATATCTGATGAACCAGCGGCACAGGCTGAGGAGGACATTGCAGACCCTGTTCTGGAGGTTCAGCCGTCCGCAGTGTCAGTGAATGGAGTGCAGGTTACACAGCGATCAGGAGCAGACACAGGAGGATCTGCAGAACAATCAGCTGAGGAGAGGTCCAGTCCTGACCCACCTGCTGACAGACCTCAGTACACGAGACTGTTCTCCAGCGTCACAAGACCGACTAACCCCGCACCTCAAAGGAGGAACGCGGTCAGAATCAGGTACTCAGAACCACAGGAAAACATCCCCTCCAGACTCTACATTGGGAAAGTTTTGTTGAAGGAGTTTATGAAGTTTAAAGCTTCTGAGGTGTTCGCTCTGATCCACGTTCCCTCCAGCAGGAATTATGACATCAGTTTCAAGCTGCAATATAGTCTAGACTTGTTCTGGAGTATTTATAACGATACAAAGGAGCACGCGATGTGGGAGCATCTACATGTCATCCAGCTGACTAAACCCCAGGTAGTCACTGCCACCGTCCTGTTCCAGTCTGAGGTGGTGGCTCTGGCAGATTTGCAGCACTGGTTGAGCAGATATTGTGAGGTGAAGAGACTGCCAACAAAGATCTATGATGAGGAGGAGATCTGGAATCGAGGATATTCTGTCAAGATCCAGCTGGTTCAGGAGAATGGAGTGACCAGACATCTGCCGCACTCATTCTACCTGGGCTCGGAGAGAGGCGTATGTTACTACCCTGGTCAACCGCGACGGTGCCATAGATGTGGGGGCAGACACCTGGCATTCAACTGTTCCCGTATTAAGTGCTCACTATGTGGTCAGTTTGGGCATGTGAAGGACGATTGTACAGGACCTGTCATCTGTAACCTGTTCTTAGGACCTGGACATACATTCCGGGAGTGTTCGCATGCAGAGCATAATAAAGAGGAGACCTTTAAAGAAGCCATGGAGGAAGAGCAGGAGGATGTCTCCATATGTGTAGATACAACCCCAGAACCTGGAAGTCCCAGCGATGATGTGAGCCAAAGTACCAGAGACCCTGCTCCAGAGACGAATGTCCCATCTGTGGATGCTGCACAAGTGTCACCAGCCACTGAAAATAGAGGTCATGCTAAAAGTAAAATATCCAGTCATTCTGTCACCAAAACATCTAAACATCTGCCCAACACCATTAAGGAACCAGCTAATCCAGCCGCAGCGACCAGTAAGGAACCAGCTGATCCAGCCGCAGCGGCCAGTAAAAAACCAGCTGGGCCAGCCGCAGCGACCAGTAAAAAAACAGCTGATCCAGCCGCAGCGACCAGTATCGATGAGGAGGGATTTCAGACGGTTAAAAGGAGAAGTAAAACAGATGATTCTTCTAGGAAAAAAATCACTGCTGCAAAGAAATCACCGGAGTCTCCAGTGCTGGCGATAACTGGGGGACGTTACTGTGCGCTGGGGGAAGATGACCAGGAAGAAGAAGCAGAGATGGAGCAAGTCTCCTCACACAACCCAGAGACGACGAACCTCAGGATGAAGATGCTGACCCCCCAATGTCCACCAAAAGATGGGGTGTTACAGGACATAGTAGTGGAAGAAGAAAAAAAAGTAGGAAAGACATGTAACCAGGATGAGGCTGAAAATCACCTCCTATTAATGTGAACAGCGTGAAGAATTGGAGCAGGCGGCGGGCGATATTCCAGCGTCTGTCTGACGACAAAACCAATGTCCTCTTTATATAAGAGACTTATCTACAGAGTAATGTCCCTGCTGTGTCCCTGCAGTCACCACATCTAGTGGGACAGTGAAACTCTCAGCTGCTGTATGGAGACTTCTACCCCGAACTCCGTTTATATCATAGAGGTTCACTATATGTCATAAATGTGGTGACCGTGTACCCTCTGTGGTGTGCCCGATGCTGCCCGGTCACCAATAAAGAAGAACTCTCCTGTAATGCTGTCTAGAATAATATCATGAAAAATAGTTGAAACAATCTATACTGGAGCAATATTCATATATTATGGTTTGTTTAATGATTGTGATGTTATTAAGAGACAAATGTTTATTTTCTTTATCTGTTATGAGTGTATTGCAAAGATATTGTAATAATTTGTTGCAAGTTTTCAAATAAAAAAGATAATTATAGTAGTTATATTCTTGTATATAGGGCCAGTATTATAGTAGTTATATTCTTGTATGTAAGGGCAGTATTATAGTAGTTATATTCTTGTATATAGGGGCAGTATTATAGTAGTTATATTCTTGTACATAGGGGCAGTATTATAGTAGTTATATTCTCTATATAGAAGGCGGTATTATAGTAGTTCTATTCTTCTATATAGGGGGCAGTATTATAGTAGTTATATTCTGGTACATAGGGAGCAGTATTATAGTAGTTCTATTCTTGTATATAGGGGACAGTATTATAGTAGTTATATTCTTGTATATAGGGGACAGTATTATAGTAGTTATATTCCTGTATATAGAACAGTATTATAGTAGTTATATTCTTGTATATAGAAGGCGGTAGTATAGTAGTTATATTCTTGTATATAGGGGCAGTATTATAGTAGTTATATTCTTGTACATATGGGGCAGTATTATAGTAGTTATATTCTTGTATATAGGGAGCAGTATTATAGTAGTTATATTCTTGTACATAGGAGCAGTATTATAGTAGTTATATTCTGGTACATAGGAGGCAGTGTTATAGTAGTTATATTCTTGTATATAGGGGCAGTATTATAGTAGTTATATTCTTGTATATAGGGGACAATATTATAGTAGTTATATTCTTGTATATAGGAGACAGTATTATAGTAGTTATATTCTTGTACATAGGGGGCAGTATTATAGTAGTTATATTCTTGTATATAGGAGGCAGTATTATAGTAGTTATATTCTTGTAAATAGGGGGCAGTATTATAGTGGTTATATTCTTGTATATAGGTGCAGTATTATAGTAGTTATATTCTTGTATATAGGGGGAAGTATTATAGTAGTTATATTCTTGTACATAGGGGGCAGTAATATGGTAGTTATATTCTTGTATATAGGAGCAGTGTTATAGTAGTTAGCCTTGTATATAGGGGGCAGTAATATGGTAGTTATATTCTTGTACATAGGAGCAGTATTATAGTAGTTATATTCTTGTATATAGGGGCAGTATTATAGTAGTTATAGTCTTGTATATAGGGGGCAGTATTATAGTAGTTATAGTCTTGTATATAGAGGTAGTAATATAGTAGTTATATTCTTGTATATAGGGGGCAGTATTATAGTAGTTATATTCTTGTATATAGGAGGCAGTATTATAGTAGTTATATTCTTGTATATAGGAGGCAGTATTATAGTAGTTATATTCTTGTACATAGGTGGCAGTATTATAGTAGTTATATTCTTGTACATAGGGGGCAGTATTATAGTAGTTATAGTCTTGTATATAGGGGGCAATATTATAGTAGTTATATTCTTGTATTTAGGGGGCAGTATTATAGTAGTTATAGTCGTGTCCATAGGGGGTAGTATTATAGTAGTTATATTCCTTTATATAGGGGCAGTATTATAGTAGTTATATTCTTGTACATAGTAGCAGTATTATAGTAGTTATATTCTTGTATATAGGGGCAGTATTATAGTAATTATATTCTTGTACATAGGGGGCAGTATTATAGTAGTTATATTCTTGTACATAGGTGGCAGTATTATAGTAGTTATATTCTTGTACATAGGGGGCAGTATTATAGTAATTATATTCTTGTCCATAGGGGGTAGTATTATAGTAGTTATATTCTTTTATATAGGGAGCAGTATTATAGTAGTTATATTCTTTTATATATGGGGTAGTACTATAGTACTTATATTCTTGTACATAGTAGCTGTAATGACAGGGTAGGGAGACAGACAGGTGAGCCCTAATCTACCCGCCACTCAATCCCTGCCTACTTGCAACGACACTGTCCTAAGCGACGCGGTACAACTGGGCGACGGTCCCTACGCTCAGTAAGTGCAAGACAGACAAAACAGACAGGGGTACACAGAAGCTAGGGAAACAGGGCAGCTGCCCACGGAGACACCGTGAGCAACAAGAGTGGTGAACGAGCCGAGTCAAACCAGG
This sequence comes from Rhinoderma darwinii, assembly GCF_050947455.1. Classification (NCBI taxonomy): domain Eukaryota; kingdom Metazoa; phylum Chordata; class Amphibia; order Anura; family Rhinodermatidae; genus Rhinoderma; species Rhinoderma darwinii. The sequence continues at coordinate 14,578,436 of NC_134691.1, read as the reverse complement.
AGAGTGCGAGGTACAAAACGCTGAGCAGGAGAGTGGTCAGAAAGCCAAGGTCAATAACAAGCAGAGGATAAGTAGTACAAGTAGCAGCAGCAAGCCAGGAAACGAGCATAGAAGAATCACAGGCAAAGGAGGAACAGGAAAGGCAGGTATAAAAAGACAGAGGGCGGGAGCTAGCTCCGTCTGGCCAGGCTGTGATAGGCTCTCCCACTCCTAAGCCTGCCATCCTGAGTGGTGGAAGATGGAGTCAGTCTCACAGACATAGAAGCAGGTGCAGACTGATTACCTATGGGCGTTGACACAGAAGCTGTGCCTGGCAGATCCTTTACACAGGGTATATATAATCTGTGTGCAGTACATCAGGGTATATGTAAACTGTGCGGAGTACATCGGGGTATATGTAATCTGTGCGGAGTACATCAGGGTATATGTAATCTGTGTGGAGTACATCAGGGTATATGTAATCTGTGCGGAGTACATCAGGGTATATGTAATCTGTGCGGAGTACATCAGGGTATATGTAATCTGTGCGGAGTACATCAGGGTATATGTAATCTGTGAGGAGTACATCAGGGTATATGTAAGCTGGGCGGAGTACATCAGGGTATATGTAAGCTGTGAGGAGTACATCAGGGTATATGCAAGCTGTGTGGAGTACATCAGGATATATGTAAGCTGTGCGGAGTACATCAGGGTATATGTAAACTGTGCGGAGTACATCAGGGTATTACTCTGTACTCCGCACAGCTTACATATACCCTGATGTACTCCACACAGATTACATATACCCTGATGTACTCCGCACAGATTACATATACCCTGATGTACTCCGCACAGATTACATATACCCTGATGTACTCCGCACAGATTACATATACCCTGATGTACTCCGCACAGATTACATATACCCTGATGTACTCCGCACAGAGTACATATACCCTGATGTACTCCGCACAGAGTACATATACCCTGATGTACTCCGCACATATATTTCATATGCCCTGATGTACTCCGCACATATTACATATACCCTGATGTACTCCGCACATATTACATATACCCTGATGTACTCCGCACAGCTTACATATACCCTGATGTACTCCGCACAGCTTACATATACCCTGATGTACTCCGCAGATTACATATACCCTGATGTACTCCGCAGATTATATTTACCCTGATGTAGTCCACACATATTACATATACCCTGATGTACTCCTCACATCTTACATATACCCTGATGTACTCCGCAGATTACATATACCCTGATGTACTCCACACATATTACATATACCCTGATGTACTCCTCAAATATTACATATACCCTGATGTACTCCTCACATCTTACATATACCCTGATGTACTCCTCACATATTACATATACCCTGATGTACTTCTCACATATTACATATACCCTGATGTACTCCGCACAGATTACATATACCCTGATGTACTCCTCACATCTAACATATACCCTGATGTACTCCTCACATATTACATATACCCTGATGTACTCCTCACATATTACATATACCCTGATGTACTCCTCACATATTACATATACCCTGATGTACTCCTCACATCTTACATATACCCTGATGTACTCCGCACAGATTACATATACCCTTATGTACTCCTCACATCTTACATATACCCTGATGTACTCCACACATATTACATATTCCCTGATGTACTCCTCACATATTACATATACCCTGATGTACTCCGCACAGATTACATATACCCTGATGTACTCCGCACAGCTTACATATACCCTGATGTACTCCACACAAATTACATATACCCTGATGTACTCCTCACATATTACATATACCCTGATGTACTCCTCACATATTACATATACCCTGATGTACTCCTCACATCTTACATATACCCTGATGTACTCCACACATATTACATATACCCTGATGTACTCCACACATATTACATAAACCCTGATGTACTCCTCACATATTACATATACCCTGATGTACTCCTCACATATTACATATACCCTGATGTACTCCGCACATATTACATATACCCTGATGTACTCCGCACAGATTACATATACCCTGATGTACTCCGCACATATTACATATACCCTGATGTACTCCTCACATCTTACATATACCCTGATGTACTCCTCACATATTACATATACCCTGATGTACTCCTCACATATTACATATACCCTGAAGTACTCCTCACATATTATATATACCCTGATGTACTCCGCCCAGCTTACATATACCCTGATGTACTCCGCACATATTACATATACCCTGATGTACTCCGCACAGATTACATATACCCTGATGTACCCCTCACATATTACATATACCCTGATGTACTCCGCACAGATTACATATACCCTGATGTACTCCGCACAGATTACATATACCCTGATGTACTCCGCACAGATTACATATACCCTGATGTACTCCGCACAGATTACATATACTCTGAAGTACTCCGCACAGATTACATATACCCTGATGTACTCCTCACATATTACATATACCCTGATGTACTCCTCACATATTACATATACCCTGATGTACTCCCCACATATTACATATACCCTGATGTACTCCGCCCAGCTTACATATACCCTGATGTACTCCGCACATATTACATATACCCTGATGTACTCCGCACAGATTACATATACCCTGATGTACCCCTCACATATTACATATACCCTGATGTACTCCGCACAGATTACATATACCCTGATGTACTCCGCACAGTTTACATATACCCTGATGTACTTCGCACAGCTTACATATAGCCTGATGTACTCCTCACAGATTACATATACCCTGATGTACTCCGCACAGTTTACATATACCCTGATGTACTCCGCCCAGCTTACATATACCCTGATGTACTCCTCACATATTACATATACCCTGATGTACTCCTCACATATTACATATACCCTGATGTACTTCGCACAGCTTACATATAGCCTGATGTACTCCTCACAGATTACATATACCCTGATGTACTCCGCACAGTTTACATATACCCTGATGTACTCCGCCCAGCTTACATATACCCTGATGTACTCCTCACATATTACATATACCCTGATGTACTCTGCACAGATTACATATACCCTGATGCACTCCGCACAGCCTACATATACCCTGATGCACTCCGCACAGTTTACATATACATCAGGGTATATGTAATCTGTGCGGAGTACATCAGGGTATATGTAATCTGTGTGGAGTACATCAGGGTATATGTAATCTGTGCGGAGTACATCAGGGTATATGTAATATGTGAGGAGTACATCAGGGTATATGTAATCTGTGCAGAGTACATCAGGGTATATGTAATCTGTGCGGAGTACATCAGGGTATATGTAATATGTGAGGAGTACATCAGGGTATATGTAATATGTGTGGAGTACATCAGGGTATATGTAAGCTGTGCGGAGTACATCAGGGTATATGTAATATGTGAGGAGTACATCAGGGTATATGTAATCTGTGCGGAGTACATCAGGGTATATGTAATATGTGCGGAGTACATCAGGGTATATGTAAGCTGGGCGGAGTACATCAGGGTATATGTAATATGTGAGGAGGACATCAGGGTATATGTAATATGTGAGGAGTACATCAGGGTATATGTAATATGTGAGGAGTACATCAGGGTATATGTAATATGTGTGGAGTACATCAGGGTATATGTAATATGTGTGGAGTACATCAGGGTATATGTAAGCTGTGCGGAGAACATCAGGGTATATGTAATATGTGAGGAGTACATCAGGGTATATGTAAGCTGTGCGGATTACATCAGGGTATATGTAATATGTGAGGAGTACATCAGGGTATATGTAATATGTGAGGAGTACATCAGGGTATATGTAATATGTGTGGAGTATATCAGGGTATATGTAATATGTGAGGAGTACATCAGGGTATATGTAATCTGTGCGGAGTACATCAGGGTATGTGTAATATGTGAGGAGTACATCAGGGTATATGTAATATGTGTGGAGTACATCAGGGTATATGTAATCTGTGCGGAGTACATCAGGGTTTATGTAATCTGTGAGGAGTACATCAGGGTATATGTAATATGTGCAGAGTACATCAGGGTATATGTAATATGTGAGGACTACATCAGGGTATATGTAATATGTGCGGAGTACATCAAGGTATATATAAGCTGGGCGGAGTACATCGGGGTATATGTAATATGTGAGGAGTACATCAGGGTATATGTTAGATGTGAGGAGTACATCAGGGTATATGTAATATGTGTGGAGTACATCAGGGTATATGTAATCTGTGAGGAGTACATCAGGGTATATGTAATATGTGTGGAGTACATCAGGGTATATGTAATATGTGTGGAGTACATCAGGGTATATGTAATATGTGAGGAGTACATCAGGGTATATGTAATATGTGAGGAGTACCTCAGGGTATATGTAAGATGTGAGGAGTACATCAGGGTATATGTAATATGTGTGGAGTACATCCGGGTATATGTAATCTGTGCGGAGTACATCAGGGTATATGTAATATGTGAGGAGTACATCAGGGTATATGTAATCTGTGCGGAGTACATCAGGGTATATGTAATATGTGCGGAGTACATCAGGGTATATGTAAGCTGGGCGGAGTACATCAGGGTATATGTAATATGTGAGGAGTACATCAGGGTATATGTAATATGTGAGGAGTACATCAGGGTATATGTAATATGTGTGGAGTACATCAGGGTATATGTAATATGTGTGGAGTACATCAGGGTATATGTAAGCTGTGCGGAGTACATCAGGGTATATGTAATATGTGAGGAGTACATCAGGGTATATGTAAGCTGTGCGGATTATATCAGGGTATATGTAATATGTGCGGAGTACATCAGGGTATATGTAATATGTGAGGACTACATCAGGGTATATGTAATATGTGCGGAGTACATCAGGGTATATGTAAGCTGTGCGGAGTACATCAGGGTATATGTTATCTGTGCGGAGTACATCAGGGTATATGTAATATGTGAGGAGTACATCAGGGTATATGTAATCTGTGTGGAGTACATCAGGGTATATGTAATATGTGAGGAGTACATCAGGGTATATGTAAGCAGGGCGGAGTACATCAGGGTATATGTAATATGTGAGGAGTACATCAGGGTATATGTAAGATGTGAGGAGTACATCAGGGTATATGTAAGATGTGAGGAGTACATCAGGGTATATGTAATATGTGAGGACTACATCAGGGTATATGTAATATGTGAGGAGTACATCAGGGTATATGTAATATGTGAGGACTACATCAGGGTATATGTAATATGTGAGGAGTACATCAGGGTATATGTAATACGTGCGGAGTACATCAGGGTATATGTAATATGTGCGGAGTACATCAGGGTATATGTAATCTGTGAGGAGTACATCAGGGTATATGTAATATGTGAGGAGTACATCAGGGTATATGTAATATGTGTGGAGTACATCAGGGTATATGTAAGCTGTGCGGAGTACATCAGGGTATATGTTATCTGTGCGGAGTACATCAGGGTATATGTAATATGTGAGGAGTACATCAGGGTATATGTAATCTGTGTGGAGTACATCAGGGTATATGTAATATGTGAGGAGTATATCAGGGTATATGTAAGC